>NC_140184.1:18666910-18668363 GCF_963971535.1 Notolepis coatsorum
AGATAAGGAATTTTCTCAAGAAGCAGTGGTTTTGCATTGGTCATGTGGTCATGTGGCAGCGTAGCACAGCATGTTGCAAAACCTACTGAGAACAGCTTGTTTTCATCACAAACTCGTCTGCTTCAGAAAGAGCTTCCCACCAGCAGTGAAATGTACCGAACAGCTCAAGACACCATGAAAAAAACAACCAAAACAAAAAAACAACCTCAACATTCTAGAAATCAGTCTCGGGAACTCAAAATATTTGGCTACTGTATATTCCCCCTCTTGCAATCTCTTTCTTGCTTTATTTCATGTCAAAACATCCCACTAAACAGCGGACTGGAGACAAGGGATTGCTGCTTTTGTACGCCACATTTACATGCAGCCAAACATCTGCTCCTACAATAGAAGTCGGGGGCCTTGAGATCCAAACTCTCCTGAATACACCGCCATAACTGTCTGTCTGCAGCTCCATAAACAGAACAGACTGACTGTGCAACAACTAAGGGCTATCTTGCACGTCTGGGCCCGCGGCAGGCTGCTGTGTGGCCATTCAGAAAGGGGGAAGTGAGAGAAGGGGCAGTGGTCCACTGCACTCCTGCCTTCCCCTTTTCATGTCCTTTCGGGGCAGCGGCCGGGAATTGTGCAATAAAAACTACATCCTCTTTGGTGGGGTGGCTGCTGTTTCTGAGGAGAAGACACATGTCTCTTTTTTTTTTGGTTCTTCTACTGCCAATGGTGGATTGTCTGCGTCGGTTACTTATTGAGACCGATTCCAACATTTCCCTAATTCATCCGGAGCAATGGGCAGGTTTAAGCACTTTGTGGCAATGCTAATATGACATTGTTACTATGTATTTCTTCTCCTATGCTTTGGTGTCAGCGACCAGCAAATGGTCGTGTTGTTGTTGTTTTATGTTTTGGGTCGACTGATCTTCTCTTTCTTTAAAGTCTTTAAAGTCCACTTCTATTCAAATTATTGTTACAAAATAACATTTCTACTCTAACTAGAGGACTGCTCGGCAATATACCAGCACAGGTCCCCCGAGGTCTGATCGATCTGTAGCGTCTTACGTGAGCAGTGGTAGGCTTCCTTAGTGTTGATAGCTTTGCTGCATTGGTTGCATAGGCCTGCGTGGGCGGAGCTGACGACGGTGAATAGATGTCCATTCGGGGTCTTCTTGTCCCTCTCCTTGGCCTCTTTGTCTTTATCTCCCTTCTTCTCTCTCTCCTTTTCCTGTACAGGGAGACAGCAGGACTCTTTAGGAACACGACAGACTGCCCAACACTATGGTAACACCCTCTCCCATGGTCCTCCTCACAGTGTTCCATCACTGGCTCTGTTCTTTTTTCTGTCGGTTAACAAACTGACGAGATTGTTTTTGTAGCAGAGAAACAGCATTTTGTCTGGGCATCACTAGCAGGGGATAAGTCTCTGTTTCGAAAGTCAAAAAACAACAATGGTCCTATT
>NC_140184.1:18668563-18833563 GCF_963971535.1 Notolepis coatsorum
ACAGTCGATATATCCGCATCGGTGTCGGTCGGATATCGGTATCGGCCAACAAAACGCTGTTGACCGGAGCTGACGGTGACCGGCCCGGGTTGCTCACCAGAAACTGGGCCATGTCGAAAGCCAGGTCCTGGACAAAGGTGAAGCGCTGCTCGGCCACCTGGGCCAGGAGGGCTGGACGGGCTGCCGCCTCCCCCCCCGGGGCGCTGGGGAGCCTGGGTCTGGTGGAGCACAGTGTGACCCGCACGGTCTCACAGCAGTCATGAGCTGAGGGAGAGACAGGAGGATGGAGAGGAGAGACAGAGGAGAGACAGGGGAGAGACAGAGGAGAGACAGAGGAGAGACAGAGGAGAGACAGAGGAGAGACAGAGGAGAGACAGAGGAGAGACAGAGGAGAGACAGAGGAGAGACAGAGTAGAGACAGAGGAGAGACAGAGGAGAGACAGAGGAGAGAAAGAGGAGAGACAGAGGAGAGACAGAGGAGAGACAGAGGAGAGACAGAGGAGAGACAGAGGAGAGACAGAGGAGAGACAGAGGAGAGACAGAGGAGAGACAGAGGAGAGACAGAGGAGAGACAGAGGAGAGACAGAGGAGACAGAGGAGAGACAGAGGAGAGACAGAGGAGAGACAGAGGAGAGACAGAGGAGAGACAGAGGAGAGACAGAGGAGAGACAGGGGAGAGACAGAGGAGAGACAGAGGAGAGACAGAGGAGAGACAGAGGAGAGACAGAGGAGAGACAGAGGAGAGACAGAGTAGAGACAGAGGAGAGACAGAGGAGAGACAGAGGAGAGAAAGAGGAGAGACAGAGGAGAGACAGAGGAGAGACAGAGGAGAGACAGAGGAGAGACAGAGGAGAGACAGAGGAGAGACAGAGGAGAGACAGAGGAGAGACAGAGGAGAGACAGAGGAGAGACAGAGGAGACAGAGGAGAGACAGAGGAGAGACAGAGGAGAGACAGAGGAGAGACAGAGGAGAGAAAGAGGAGAGACAGAGGAGAGAAAGAGGAGAGACAGAGGAGAGACAGGATGACGGAGAGGAGAGAAAGAGGAGAGACAGAGGAGAAACAGGATGACGGAGAGGAGAGAAAGAGGAGAGAAAGAGGAGAAAGAGGAGAGAAAGAGGAGATAAAGAGAAGGGGGAGAGAGGAGAAAGAGGAGAGAAAGAGGAGACAGGATGACGGAGAGGAGAGAAAGAGGAGAGAAAGAGGAGAGAAAGAGCGGAGACAGAGGAGAGACAGGATGACGGAGAGGAGAAAAAGAGGAGATAAAGAGAGAAAGAGGAGAAAGAGGAGAGACAGAGGAGAGACAGGATGACGGAGAGGAGAGAAAGAGGAGATAAAGAGAAAGATGAGAGAAAGAGGAGAGAAAGAGGAGAAAGAGGAGAGAAGGAGGAGAGAAAGAGGAGAGAAAGAGGAGAGACAGAGGAGAGACCAGGATGATGGAGAGGAGAGAAAGGGGAGAGAAAGAGGAGAGAAAGAGGAGAGAAAGAGGAGAGACAGGATGATGGAGAGGAGAGAAATGGGAGAGAAAGGGGAAGAATTGGGGGGGGGACAGCAGGAGGGAAAAGAGGGCGAGAGGGAGAGACAAAATGGTCAGAGATGTACTACTTTGTACTACTTTGACAGCAGTCAGAATATAACTATTACAGTAGTAGATAAGGCAATGCCATCAAGCATCAAAACTGATCGGTGAGTGATGAAACTGAGAAAATATAAAAGAGAAGCAAGTGTAAATAAATAGACACACACACACAGTATGGAGTCGAGATAGTACAGTGTATGAAATACTGTCTGTTGCACAGTAGAAGTAAATGGAATGACCTGTCCCATGTTAAACGCCCCATGGTAAAGCACATCATGTGCAACGTACACCTTGAAGGGGAACAGCGCGCAAATAAGTGTGTGTTGTTTCCCAAATAAGTGTGTGCCGTTTCCATAGTGAAGGTCATATTTGTGAGCATGAGCTACTCATTCACAAAACGAGAAATCTGAGAAGTAAGGATAAAACTTGTAGTCTCTTCAGGTATACAGTTTGGAGCCAATCCATAGATGAATGGGAGACTTTGATTTTGTGGACCCCCAGAATGTTTTTATACAAAATTAGCTTCATTCTATAGTTCTGAAAGACAAAATGTACCCATATACACACAGATCACTCCCCTGGATGTCCTCAGTGTCACTTTTACCATCTTACTCAAGAAAAGCTATAGAACAGTCTAGAACAGCTTCAGATTTTATACCGATGATGACATCATCGGTTTTGAGTTTTAGGATTTTTTTTGTTGATTCTTTTTGTTTTTGGATTTGAGAGAGAGAGAGGAAGATGCTTTATTGACTGGACAGCAAACAAGTGCGCTGGCTGAGGTCTACGCCAGATAAACAATGCTTTCCTTGCATGGGCTACTTATTAGAGAATATCTGCAACTAAGGAAGAATGCGCAACATCCGTGTTATGCAACACTCTGAAAACACACTGCGGTCAAACGAAAATACTAGGTTTAACGTTATACCATCTATTCTCCAACACAGAGAGTGGAAAAATCCCATCAGCATCGACACACAGTTTCATGTCGGCTTGTGTACTAGGATAGTGCTATTTAAGGCATTATCTGTCACATACTGTGGTCTGGGACACACACACACACACACACACACACACACACACACACACACAGACACACACACACACGCACACACACACACACACACACAGACACACAGACACACGCACACAGACACACGCACACAGACACACACACACACACACACACACACACATACACACACACACACACACACACACACACACACACACACACACACACACACACACACACACACACGAAAAAACCCTTGCCGGCTGTGGTTTGGGAGTATGTTGCCAGTAAAAGTGACAGACAGTATGCACGCATTCCACCGCGTGGTTAGCTTAAATAAGGAGTTTCAGGCCAAACACGTCAGAGAAGCCTCCATAGGGGGAAAATGCTTGGATTCTGGTAAACACACACAGCGATCTGAATGTCTACTTTTCTGCACTCTGCTTTTAAATGGATTAAATGCCTGAATTCAAACCAATGAGACCAATCACATAACCTCCATTGTCTTTCGCTCATCTCCTCAGCCCCGACGGAGGCAGAAAGTAGTGTGATTATGTCAGGGGGCATTATCCTCTGAGAGATCTTCTTGGAGTTTTCTTTTTTAAAAGCCTTTTTTGCACATCTGCAACAGATAACACGAGGAGTACCGAGTTGCTGGGGGGGGGGGGGGGGGGGGGGGGGGGGGGGGGGGGGGGGAGTGCGGATCCAATCTGCTGGTATGAATAGATGGGTGCATGAGGCTCAGTATTCTAGACAACCCCGGCGTCAATCTGCGGTGGCGTAATCAGACGGAGCCATGCAAAACACTGCGGCCCTACATCAGTCAGCCTGAGAGAACAAGTCATCCCCTCTAGTCAACAAAAGGAGGCAGGCTCAGTCAAAGTCAACACAAGGCTATAGCTTCACTTGGATAAAGACTCTGCAGGGCAGTGGCTTCCAGATTAATAGCCTACTGGCAGCCAGAGGACAATAAGGAAGCATGATTCACTTCCAATTAAACACAACACCCAGCGAGAAGAGGCAAGCTTCTCATCCTTCTCTTAAGCCTCACGGAACAACACACACACACCCACCCCATTGTAGTGAATGGAGGGGCTATGGAGGCTCAAAAGATGATACGCCACTCTGGTACAATCATTTAAAACAAAGCACATGTTTTGCGATGACATTTCATCGCAAAGTTATCATTTTTGTAACGGTGATTAGGGCTGCAAACTAACGATTATTTTGTTATCGATTAAACTGTCAATTATTTGATCAATTAGTTGATTAATCTAAACAATTAATTTACCAGAAAAACAACAACAATTGATGCAATTTGCAATTGAACATTTCAAAATGTTTTTCAAGTGCTTTACTACTATCATCAGGTCACATGGGTAGTTGCCTCTCTGATACCTACTGAATACCCAGAGTAGGAGATGAGCCATGATGTTTATTTATATCTGTAAATGCTGTGTAGTGTGGCTGCCTAATGTACATGAAAAGGATGAGTAACCTACATGACATTACTGCCTTTTATTTATTGACTCATTATAACTATTTTATTATCTTGAAATAATATAATTTACCAGTTACTATGACGTTGTTTATCATTACATAGTACAATGTATCTATGCCTGTAGCTAATTTTTAAACCACCAGCCAGAGAGATTCTTTACCGGCCCAACATTTTAGTTTGAGTGCCAACGACGAGATTTATCGTCCTAACTCGCCATGCGTTGAGTGCCAATGACAAGATTTCTCGTTATTTAATCGTTATTTCTTTTATTAGCGATATCCAGCCTGACGTTATCATTGGGAATGGCTCTGAGCTCGAAAAGGGCAAATACCGCCGCCTATCGTCTCCCGGATGGTAATGCACATCATTGGATTGGATTGAGTGGCCATGTGCATCAGAAAAAAAGTCCGGTCCAGAGTTTCCCCATCTCTGGCAAGCAGTGTCTGTTACCACATTCACTGGGGAGGCTCGGAGCAGCTTTCGATTATGTGTTTCGGACTATAACGTTGGATCAATAAACGCGATCAATATTTGGAATGGCGATCAGGAATTGGATTAATCTTTTTGCAGAACATCTGATGTGAGTTAAGGACTCTATTTTACCAGTATTGGGTTAATCAGATGTTTTTTTCATAGCGATCACGACGTGTCTGTGTGTGTGTGTGTGTGTGTGTGTGTGTGTGTGTGTGTGTGTGTGTGTGTGTGTGTGTGTGTGTGTGTGTGCGTGTATGACGTTAGTGCTAACCAGGTCATGGATAATAGATTTTCCAGCCCGCTTCTCTAGCGTGCATAAGTACACATATACTATCGATAATCTAGCGTTTATTTGAAAACTATTCATAAATCAGCCGAAAAACGTGTTTTGTGTATTCCACTAAAGGGCTATTATCGCGGATTTCTCTGAAATTACTAGAACTCTCCGAAACTATACTTATATTCAATACGGTATAAAACGGAAATGTACCAATGAAAAAACTATCCGTTTCGTACATGTTGACTGCAAGCAAGTCATTGATAAGCGAGGGGTGTTTTAGACCCATAGCCATAATTTAAGATATAGTTTAAGCGTTCGCAAATATCCCCGACCTCCCATTGACTAAAGCGCTGGCACTCAAGGGGTTATCTGGGCAAAGGGGCGTGGCACCCAATGTGTTTTAATATATCTCCATGTGTTATTATTATGTGTATTATGTGTTATCTCTCCACTCCACACTATGTTAGTGCTTGTGCCAGCACAGGAGATTATAAAAAGGTGATATACTGTATATACATAATGTTAATCAATATCTTCCTTTTGAATAAAATAGGTTCTGGAATCAGGATTGTTAAAGCTAATTAGTAGGGGTGGGGGAAAAAATCGATACGTAGTAGTATCGCGATACTTTGCGTGGCGATACTGTATCGATACAGGTGTGGTATAATATATCCTCATGTAAATATATCCCCCTCCCCTGTGTTCCCTTTACCTGTGCCCCCCCCCCCTCTCTGTGGAATAATCACCCCCCTCCCCTGTGTCCCCAAACCTGTACCCCCTCCCCCCCATCTGACCTATCAAATGGGACCACACACCCCCTTTGTTGAACTATAAAGGGCTCTTCCCGACCACAATCAGGGGTCTTACCTGGGTAATTTCAGCTGATCACCTGGGGCGAGAGCCTCAGCCATTCTCTCTATGTATTCTATCTGCTTGGTTAATAAACCTTGTTATTATCCAAGCCTCGGTTGACTGAGACATTCTTCATCAGGATATCCACAAATATCCCACAATTGGCGTCTACGAACTTGTGACGGACTTTTTGCGTCCTCCCGGCGTGCTGTATCATTCAACTATACAGAGAAAAGTGAGTATAATAGGATGGTCGACCAAAAATGTATGGAAGGAATTCAAATCTTCCCGCTTTTCTCTGTGCCAGGTGAATATTACAGAATGTTGTCAAATATTGAGATCATGGCTGAGTGAGAATAATGTGCATTAATATATCTGATCTGTATTGAGAATCGTACCGGGGAAACGCGTGTACCTGGGTCCTTATCTGGACAGATGTTCTGAAAGGATGGGTTGTCTGTGCTATTCCCGGATTTGGCTGTTGCCAAACCGAAAGTTAGGGCACAAAATAATCGGTTGTTGGTTTGCTAACCCAAGTCTAGCTGATGCAGGCTAAAATATAGGCAACAAGGCAAGAAGCGTGGGCTTATTATGATGTGATATCCATGGAAAACGCTACTCTATTGGAACCTATTAATTACCAGAGTAGCGTCATAATATTCATTGTTTCAACCTCAAACTAAACTCACAATCTCTTCCTTTCCTGAAAACGATGTATTTTGGATTGAATTAACCAATTGATTATACAGATAGCGGGAAGATGACCTGTCTCGGGAGTACGTGAATGTACATTTAACG
The DNA here is from genome assembly GCF_963971535.1 of Notolepis coatsorum. Lineage (NCBI taxonomy): Eukaryota > Metazoa > Chordata > Actinopteri > Aulopiformes > Paralepididae > Notolepis > Notolepis coatsorum. The sequence goes on from NC_140184.1 coordinate 18,675,062, forward strand.
AGTCGCAGGTCGAAGGGACCGTGAGTGTGATTAAAAGGTATATATAATCTAATATATCGCTGGTAAATTTCGAAGTCAGGTTCGGTCGTTATGGCTTTAATAACGATGTGTAGTTAAATCAAGGGATAAATGCCTTGTCGCAGCAGATGCTGGTCGACTAAACGTACAGCGATCCAATACAGTCAAATATACACACACGTTAACTTATATGTATTAATGTTTGTTTGTCTGTTTAAAGTCTCGTTTGTATGTGCACAGTATAGAACCCGCCGCGGTGCTGTATTGAGTAAAGAAACCGACGGATAGCGCGACGAGCATAGGGAGACGAGTACCGTTATACAGAGGATAACATTGAGGTGCAACTCACGGGACAAACTAGGATAGTAATTTCCGGAATCAACAAAACCGGCCCACGGGAACGACCATTTGGGGAAGTATAGTTTTATCGTTTCAGTTTGTTTACGTTTCACATATGCACAGGCGCGTTCATTCGGTAACAAAACGCTGGTATAGGAATTCCAGGCTATTGAGAGCTCGTGGAAAAATACTGTTTGAATTACAAAGCGTTATTTCCGAGGCGAATGGGAACGCACGAACGTCGCTTGGAGCGATGACGTCACGCTATGCGCGCCGTGAAGTTATTATTTTATATTAAACTATCCATAAGCGAACGTAAAGTGTAATGTACCCAAGGCCAAGGGTGCGTGAAATCCACGTGTAGTATATGTTTTATTTGTATATGTATGTGCGCGCTGCTATTGGAAAATGTTGAGTTGAGGTGGCGAGATGCGGGTTGCTGACGACACGTAACGGATCCAACCCAACACAACAGCTGTCCCCGGTGAGTATAAAAATCATAAATATAGATGCATTGATTGATTGAAAACTTTATTAACAGATTGCAGAATGGGTACAATACAGCACAGCTCAATACACAATTGTTAAGGGGATGCAGACCAGAGAGAGACTTTAGTCTTGTTTACATCAGGGTCCCCCATTTTCAATACCAGATTTGTTTACATCAGGGTCCCCCATTTTCAATTTATCAGAACATATTATGACATACATGACATACAGATAGTCAGTACTGCTACATCTGTACATTTATGACATACTAGATTTGCAAATTCAGTACTTTTTGTGATACAAAAGGAGTCAAGAAAAGGGAGTCATTTGACGTAGAAACTGTACATATACACAACTATAAGTTACAGTAAATTACAACTATCTCAGATCACTTGAGTGTTTATGTTGCTTTAATTTACACATTATAAGTCACATAAAGCTAATTACAATGTCTGTTTCAGAATTATAATACATCTGTGGGCGTACCGGTCATACTGACCATGGGAGCTAAACAAACACTTCCGGTTCCCAATATATGGCAGTACAGGAATTGTCCACATAAACAGCGTTAGATTAGACTTTATAAGCTTTCAATGTTGAAAACTTGGAACACAAACAACATAGATTATGTTTAAAAGTAAGATGTTTAGGTTATATTCACTTGAGTTAATGTGTTTATCTAAAGAACCAATGAAAGATAACTAGCCCTTTCCATTGTAAGACATTTTTAAACATGATTCAAGGTGTGTGAGTCCACATTCATATGATGCTTGTGTACATGTGCGATATGATTGACAAATGATAAACACTATCATTGCATCCTAGGACAGGATGGATGAGAAATATCTGATGTTTTGTTAGGCTCACAGACAGTCAAGGAGAACAGATGGTCTTAGAAAAGAGTGGAAAATTAACATGTGTTTGTATTTACAGATCTGGCTCTGAGGCGAGATGCAAAACAGTGAATGACTACACCCAAATTGTATCACAAAAGACAGAAAATCCAACAATTTGCATGTCAACCGAGAGACAGTGCAGAGCTGAGAGACAATCGATTGACCATTTGGAACAAATCTGCATCCAAATACCCACATGTAAATTTCTTCAGAGTGGGCACTTGGGAGACAAAACAATGCAAATGCCTAGAGAGGACTCTGACCACACCTAGAGACGACGATAGCAGACACCATTGGATGGGCACTTGAAACCCACAGGGTATGCCTACACTCTGACCACAGACTTGGTGGACCAACAGAGAACCACTTAAGTAACATGAATTAGACACCGGTGATGAATTTGCAGTTATGAAAATCTACCTAACTCCCATACTAACAATAACTAACCAGTCGTTTTCATCATCTCTTTTCAAAAGACACATGAATCAGAGAAGTGCCCGAGATGAAAGAGTAATGATGAAAACAACTACTTACAATCCCCTCCTTCTATTCTCTGTTCATAACCAATAACATGCATGACTTTCCTTAGACTATTCTTTTAACAACTAATACTCTCCATGATTGCAAAATTATCAACCACCAAAATTGCAGCACAATTATCTAAATGTACAAGATATCAACAACATTGATCATTTAGCTGACACTTTTATCCAAAGCGACTCACAGGTTCTGTACGACAGGACATCAGGCAAGGCACACCTCTATCAGCTGAGTAACAATGGTCATCAAAGTGTTGAGTGCTACAGTGTAGATTAGTTTATTAGGACAAATGCATGACAGTAAGGTTAGTTAAAACGTAGATGACAAAACAAATGATTGTTTTTCATGCAAAAATTAACTGGCTACCTAGATTTTATGTTTTTTCCCCATGCTATGCTATGATGAGCCATACTGAGATGTGAAAAACGCCAGAGAAGTCGTGGCGAGGTAAGTATCCTGAGGCACACCCAACGCATCCTGAGGTAAGATCAACTTCAATTTAACACCACAGACTATTTTATCTGATTCAAGACTTTGGCCATTCATTTACAAATTTTATTTAAAGTGTAATGCTGGAAGATCTAGTTAGATACAAGATCTGATAAAATTGTAGTGAATGTGACCTTCTTGACGTAAGGAATCACTGCTAATGCAATTGGCTTGCATTTCCTATTGTCAATTAAGTGATTGTATTTAAAATGAAATGAATTAATCCCAAAATGATTTTCCACTTTAGCAGAAAGGCGTTGAATCATTTATGTGAGGAGTTTTCTAAGGCAGTGTTTATCACCCTCAGATCACGAATTGGTGAGAGGACAGGACGAGTGAGACGATGCGCGACCTGAACCACGAAGCTGCGGACACAACCAATGACGATTCGGACAATAAGAAGAGATCTAAAGACGATAAAGGGCGAGAATGTCTCCTTCACTATCGCAGCAAGCGGGCAGCCAGAGAGACGGTATAGGATTACTAATGCTTTCACCAGCCAAGAAATAGGCCTGTCGCAGTACACCTACCCCATCGCCAAGCTGATGGATAAATATGTGCACCTGCGTCAACTACCTATCCCGCTCATAGACGGTGCCACCCCGACCCTGCTGATAGGCTCCGACCATGCAGACCTCATAGTCCCGATAGACCGGGTCCACACAGGGCCCAGAGGCTGTCCTGCAGCAGTCGAGACCCGCCTAGGATGGACATTACAAGGCCCCCTCGCTAAGTCTCTTAACCGAACAGCAGCCACTAGCTGCCTCCACTCCAGAGTGACAGAAGAAGACACCACCCTCCTACAGCATGTCGAGAGGCTATGGACACTAGAGACAATGCCCTTTAAGAACGAAAAGAAAGACATTCGTTCCAAGGAAGACATTTACGCCATAGCACTCCTCGAGCAAGGGACAAAGAGAGTCAAAGTCAACGGAGTGATGAGATACGCAACTCCACTCTTGAGGCGAGAGGGTATGCCCACCTTCCACGCCCCAAAAGAAGCGACGGAGCGGTATCTATTGAACACAGAGCGGCGCCTAGCCAGAGACCCCGCTCAAGAGACTGTGTACCGCGCTGAGATTAACAAGCTAATCACAGCGGGACACATAAAGAAAATTGACAACCAGAGGCGACGACAACAACCGTGGGAGAACCATCCAACCCAGCCCACAGACATCCCCAAGAAAGTGGAGCAGAGGACCACGAAGGAGACTGACCAAGGAGACACTGACGAAGAGGAGATCAACCTTTGACGGCCTCCACCCCGGCACTGCAGACCAAACCCATCACCTGCAGATGGGAACCAGAGCCCCGACCATCAAGGTGGATTCCCATGACAAGATTGTCATCCGTGTGAGAGAGAGCATCCTACTGACTAGCCACTACACCGGCGGGCCCTCGCCCTCCATCAAGTGGTGCCGCAATGACGAGGAGAGGACAGCGAAACCAGCACAACACATTCAAAAACGCCCTGACCACCATGTCTCTGGGCCTGATGGGAGCCAAGCGTGAGCACAGTGGCGGATGTGTGGTGGTGGTGGAGAACAACATAGGCTGCAGGAAAAGACCACTATAGTTGACTGCTACCGGTGACCCTTGACAAGGTACACAGGGAGCGGACGGCGACCTCCTGTAGGCCCCCTCTGAATGAACGACGACCAGTGAATATTCCCGACTGCATCGTCAAGAAGAGACACATAGCAAATGAGACTGTCTTACTGCCACACGACAGGCTCACATAAACATCAACTGAATGTACGATACGTTCAACACACAGCAGGTCACACAGAAGGACACATCCCCGACCGAGAACAGATGATCAACACTTCACAGCAACTGTCAGATTCACAAACAAGAACTGTAATTTTATAATGACAATGAGAAATGATCACAGAGTCACATTGCAAAATGGTATTGTTAAACAGGGCAGAACCAGTTGGATTGTTCCAAGACACCAAGTTTGTTTTGACCACAGAACAATGCATAACGATTATCATAATCACCTTTTATATTAACCACTAGGTTAACGGTTTTCAATTTTATTTTGACACATTAGCCACTAAGGTAATGTCTATTGTATATATTTATTTAATTTTTATGTGTTACTGTTTGGCCCTGCCACACGACCGACAGAGAACACCTTGTCAACAACGACGCAACATCATTCAGATCAATACCTTCACAAGCAGGAAACTTTTCACACAATTGTATGTATCTGCAAAACGATGAACTAGGGATGTGATGAAAAGAAATCAATGAGAAAGCATTAACAATGGTTAGTAATAATGAGCTAAAATGTATTGCTGAAGGAAGAAGTGACCACATGATCACATTACATCACATTTGAATTACTTAGGTTACAAAATTGTATTGTCAGACAAGAAAGAATCAGTTGTTTTATTCTCTCATAGAAGAGGACATGTAACGTTGTTTTGCACCTATATGGTGAACCATTGATAGTATATGCACTAGAATTACATACAGAAGCGATGCATAAGACGTTTTATCTCCTCATTTATAGAGAAGAAATGGAGAAAATTGCCTGATTCTAAGTAAAGACCAACAAAACTGAGGCAATCACAGATGAAAATGACACTCAAACTCAGGGTAAATACAACTGGATCCTAAGTAATTTCATCAAGAATCATCACAAAATGTGCAAAAATATATATATATATTTGTGAACAGTTTCCCATAAGCAATCATGTTAGTTTTATTAACCACCAGGTTAACGGTTGTTAAAATGTTTTTGTACACATTAGCCTTATGTGTAAATCCGATTCCTAATAATTATGAACACAATTTTGTTTTTTCACCCTGTGCATTCTGACCACACAGACAGTGCATGTATTTAATTGGTTTATTACGATGCCTGTATGCACAACGATCACATTAGCTCCCCAGAATCACGACATGAACGACTGAAGGTATGCCAAGATATTTGCACAGCGATAGCTTCTAATGATTATGTTAATTGTTGTTTGATATCAGAGATGAGGACCAATCATTGATATAGGTATTTTGAGCGATTAATAAAAGAAAAGGGTGATATCTATTCCCGCATCTCTGATATCAAAATAACACAGACCGCAGTCCAGTCGATCATGTCATGAATCATGTATGTAAATAATTCTATTAATCATGTATGTAAATAATTCTATTTTAAACTATTATCCCCACTTTTACCTGTTCCAAACAATCCTGGTATATTATACATTAATCTCACCCACATTATAAGAAAGAAAAGTGAGTATTGTGGTATAATATATCCTCATGTAAATATATCCCCCTCCCCTGTGTTCCCTTTACCTGTGCCCCCCCCCCCTCTCTGTGGAATAATCACCCCCCTCCCCTGTGTCCCCAAACCTGTACCCCCTCCCCCCCATCTGACCTATCAAATGGGACCACACACCCCCTTTGTTGAACTATAAAGGGCTCTTCCCGACCACAATCAGGGGTCTTACCTGGGTAATTTCAGCTGATCACCTGGGGCGAGAGCCTCAGCCATTCTCTCTATGTATTCTATCTGCTTGGTTAATAAACCTTGTTATTATCCAAGCCTCGGTTGACTGAGACATTCTTCATCAGGATATCCACAAATATCCCACACAGGGACGCCAAGTATCGATATTTAATTATTCATAAAAAAAAATAAAAAATTATAAGGAAGTTGCATTGTTCATTTCAATACCTGTAATAGTACAGTAGTCCACACACACATGTGCATTCAGTTAAGTTGGAATATGAATGTAATACAAACAGTTCAGTTTGTCAGGTACATGCAACACAGATTACCGGTACAGTGTTTACATCTGTCTGCTCGAGAAAATACCATGTTCTGCAATAAAAATGATTGAAGTGAGATGAACAGACTGAACTTTATTTTATTAGATAAAACATGTTGACAGTTTTACTTTGCAGTAAAAAAAATTATAAATTGATAAAAAAAAAGATATATATATATCGCAATATTCGCGATATATCGAGTATCGCAATACTATCCTATCGCGGCTCAAGTATCGCGATAGTATCGTATCGCGAGGTCTCTGGCAATTCCCACCCCTACTAATTAGCCTAATTTATGTCAAAAAGAGTAGCCTATAGCAAATGTACACACACACACACACACACATACACATACACACACACACACACACAGAGAGAGAGGGAGAATAGCTTATAGCTGACTTAATGATATTAGAATATCTCTTCTAATATTTATTATCATCAAATATCCAGTTAGTTTTTATAGTGTTACGTTTGGCTACTTAAAATCCTTGAACGTACAGAGAGAGAGGGAAAGCGCCTTGGGCTCAGCCCCTCCCATTCCTCACTGTTGGAGCTAGAGGGCAAAAACAAAACTTGAGTCAAACGCGAGTGAAACGCTCACACTGTCGAATTCTGACTTTAGGCAGAATCACGATCAGTGGTTCATTCATTCATTGCGCACTAGTCAGATGATATGTAGCGCATGTTATGATTTTGCACGTCTGCCATTTCCACTGTAAAGACAGCACATAGGCTAAGTAACAATACGATGCGTCAGTCGTGAATATGCAAATCGCCAAAACGACACGGTCGACGTCATCGACAACGGCAACTAATCGCTGCAGCCCTAATGGTGATTAAACACTTTCACTGTGACAATACAGAAGGTTAACCCTCTCACTGCCACACGACAAAGGGTTAACCCTTTCACAACCACACTACAGAAGGTTAACACTTTCACTACCACACTGTCTGTAGTGTGGTAGTGAAAGTGTTAACCTTCTGTAGAGTGGTAGTGAAAGGGTTAAGAAATCTGTCTTCCTTTACGGGGACTCGATAGAGAGAAAAGTGACCCTAGCGACCCTCTTATAATGTCTATAATGTGAAGGACAGTCCACAGTAATATCCCCGGTCCTGCAGGGTAAATCATTGATACTAAATAACCACACGCTCATTCTTCACTCTACTCCCAGGCCAGGTCGGGTGTGGAGGGGGGGGTTTGCAGTGACTGGAGATGGAGCTCAGTCAGGCCTCATTGATGGAGTACTGGAGCAAAGCTAATCTGTTACCAAGAGGACCAGCCCCCCTGCAGCCTCTCAGCGGGCAGCGCTGCTCCTCCCTGCTCCCATCCACCTGAGCCCTTAACCAGATAAGAGACGTAAACATGTCTTCTGACGAGGCCGAGCGCTGCCCTCGTCCACCATCTGAGGGGAACAGACACATCTCAATGGGGAAATACAAAGTTGCAGTTTTATAATACGATCAAAAAAATAAATATATATATATAATATACAGGAGTATTGGATTTTCTCCAACGAGGGGAATCTAATGGCCCAAACTCTTTAAGGGCAGAGAGGAGGTGAATTCCCTCGTACCCACAACAGCAGACGAGTAAACAGATAACAGCAGTTCTGAATACACAACCCGCAGTGTTGGTTCACAGTTAACCATTAACGGTTGGGACTAAACCATACTGCTCTGAAGTTACCCAACTCTCCGCTATAAGAAGAAACGTGGATCTCTCGGGCTCTCGGCTTTTGGGGGAAATAAACGGGACGGATCCTGTTATGAATCAGGCTCTGTAGGTGGAGCTGCCATTCCACAGACACAAGTGTGACCCGATTGACAGGTGCAAGGGATTGTGGGTCGGAGAGAGAGAGAGAGAGAGAGAGAGAGAGAGAGAGAGAGAGAGAGAGAGAGAGAGAGAGAGAGAGAGAGAGAGGAGAGAGAGAGAGAGGAGAGAGAGAGAGAGAGAGAGAGAGAGAGAGAGAGAGAGAGAGAGAGAGAGAGAGAGAGAGAGAGAGAGAGGAGAGAGAGATGAGAGAGAGAGAGAGAAGGCTTACCGGGACAGAGAGCCTGCAGGGTGCCATGGCCGCTCTTCAGGGTGCTGGTGAGGTGGCTCTGGGTGGTGCCGGCAAACAGCAGAAAGAACTCCACGCCCTCCTCATCCTCGACAAGCTCTTCATCACATAGCTGCACTGTAATCAGACACTTACCCTGAGGAGGAAGACAGACAGAAAGAAAGAAAGAAAGAAAGAAAGAAAAGAAAGAAAGAAAGAAAGAAAGAAAGAAAGAAAGAAAGAAAGAAAGAAAGAAAGAAAGAAAAGAAAGAAAGAAAGAAAGAAATATCAATGCACTTAAATAAACATAAATATAGATAGATATATACTGGATAGATATACAAGTTAATCAATTATACCAATATAGTCTTTGACTAGTGTGTGTGTGTGTGTGTGTGTGTGTGTGTGTGTGTGTGTGTGTGTGTGTGTGTGTGTGCGTGTGTGTGTGTGTGTGTGTGTGTGTGTGTGTGTGTGTGTGTGTGTGTGTGTGTGTGTGTGTGTGTGTGTGTGTGTGTGCGTGTGCATGAGCATTGTTGTGATTGAGCAGGAAGATTTCCACTGAGGCCCACGCCACACGCGGCGTGATTGACTGTAACCGTCACACACAGAAGGGGGCCTGTGAGGAAACAGATAAGATATGGAGGGGGCAGCTCCACATCCTGCCCTGCCTGCCCTTTATTTATAGGTTGTGTGCTCATTGCTGGAAAGGGGGGGGGGGGCATGGTGTGCGAGTGTGTGGATGGAGGCTGAGGTTTGGAGAGAGAGAGAGAGAGAGAGACACGACTAATAAAACATGAGAGGAGGCAACACAGTCGTCACAGGGACTCTCTCTATCGAGCCGCCTGTCACACATTCTTCCTGCGGAAGATGCTTAGGAGACACAGTGGTCTCCTTCACCGCCGAGCTGGGTGGGTAATGGATGTCATGTCATCTGAGGACAGAGAGAGGACGGAGGACAGCGGAGGCGGGTGGGGGACGCGGGGGAATGAGCGGGAAGAACGGGAATATTGTTCGGGGGGGGGGGGCGTCTCGCCGCGAGCTGCTGCGAGGCGGGAGATGGAAGGGCTCTGTTTGTCTGACCACAACCCGCTGTCGGGGTGACAAGACACGTCCATCTCGACCAGACTATGGTTGTGTTGAAATGCCACCCCGGTTAAGAATTAAAGCGTGTTATTTGCACGGCCCAGGAAAGTTCAATCAATATTTGTGTTACTCAAACGTGTGATGTCATCAGGTATAGATTTTGATAGAGCTACTCTATGAATAAATGGGAGACCCACAGAATGTTTGTTTGAGTTTTTATACCTGAATGAGCTTTATTGTATTGTAGTGTTCTCAGTTCTGAAACGGAACATTCACCTGGGTGTTCTCAGTTCTGAAACGGAACATTCACCTGGGTGTTCTCAGTTCTAAAACAGAACATGGACCTTGTGGCAGACCGGCTGGCGTAGTAATAGAAGGCCGCTATGTATCGGCCAAGGTACTGAGGCATATGCCCATATTAGGAGATCCGAGGAGACTCCCAGCAGAGCAGAGCACATCAACCCCAATGCAGCGCACCTGTGCCAGACGCGCACGGGACGCGTCTCTACTTTTCGTAGCTCCATTTCTGCAGACCCCTCTCTGATTGGTTGAGCCCATTTCTGCAGACCCCTCTCTGATTGGCCGAGCGCGCGCATGCGCATGAGCCGCGACAAGCTCCTCAAGCTTCGAAACTCCGTTAAGCTCCAGAGAGAGAGGCTGAAAACCCACAGTTCTTGCCCGACGGATGGGAGCCGAATCCCGGATCCGAGTTTTCTGATGAATACCCCCAAAACATTAAGGTTGCGAACGCAATTTATATGCATGGAAGTATTGATTACGCCATAACGAATCATTAAAAAAATATACCGTTAACTGGAATATGTTGTGTGTGCCTTTACACATATGTTGGATTATGTAATTGGTTTGTCATTAAAAACCAATAATAATCGCTCGCATCGCCGGCTTCGCTGACCAGAGCTCTCTCAGATTCAAAGTTTTAATTGCAGCCTGGAACATACATGTTTCGGAACCAATGTGTAACTAGACAGTTACAATATAACATTTATATTAATTAATGCCTTAAGAGAAAGAGTCTGGTGGTCAATGTCGGATTGCTACGGAAATGTTGTGTCTTACTAAGGCCTAACAAAATTAATAGTTGGTTTCAGGTTGGTTGTCAGTTTGGCCATGGGTAGGTAGGGAATTTTTTTTTTTTTTTTTTTTTTATTCTTTCCCACGGCGACTATGGATAGGGAATTTCTTTATTTAATTAAAATGTTCACAACAACATGGATGCATGTACTCTGCCAGCATGTTTAATATCCATAATACTAAATGTTTGACTAAGATTTCTATGAAACTTTATAAAAAAAAAAAAAAAAAAAAAAAAAAAATTATAATTTTTTCTAAAAACTCATAAAATATATTGGGTCGCACCTAAATCGGCAGGGTCGGTCGGCAACCTGAAACCAACTATTAATTTTGTTAGGCCTAATAATAACTAATTCCTTGGTCAATAGAAGTCTCTGTGATACTTTCTGAATATGATTTGGGAACATCAAATGGGCAGGGTTATAATAGAAGAAAGACAGTGTAAACAATATAATTAACTCTGAATATAATAATGAGGAAAAAGAAACAGGATACACAACAAGGTGCATGATATGAGGTTATATGTAGAACATGGTACAGTTACAGTAAGTGGGGAGTGTAAACACTAAACAGTGATTCAAACCCCCTCAATGTACAGTTTCTGACAGCTGGGCTGTGTTGAACTTGTCACGTGAAATAACGTTATGTGAATAAACCGCAAAATAACATAACGTTATGTTTAATATAACGTTACAATGTACAGTTTCTGACAGCTGGCTGTGTTGTGAAATGTGCATAATGTTATGAATAAACCGCGAAGTCACGCGAAATAACGTTATACGCGAATCTGGTAGTACATTTCTTTTTATCTTCTTGATATGATAACATTACATCCGCCTTTTGCCATCAGAGAGGGGCTTCGCTCAACCAATCAGAGAGGGGCTTCGCTCAACCAATCAGAGAGGGGTCTGCAGAAATGGGCTCAACCAATCAGAGAGGGGTCTGCAGAAATGGAGCTACGAAAAGTAGAGACGCGCACGGGACAGGTGAGCGCAATCAAAGCCCAATCAAGACTGACATAGAAAATGGAGATAGAGAATCTTTGGAGTAGCTGAGGCGAAACCTGTACGGAAAGAGAGGACGTGAGTAAGAGAAGAGAGAGAGCGAGAAGAGGAGGAAGATTATTGTCTGTGTGACCAATGCTGTGTTTATCTGCTTTTGGAAGGAGGACCCTGCTGTGTGCTATAACCCCCGATCGTCTGAGAACCTGCATGCAGGCACGTGCACACATAGAGGCCAAGGGGTGCCTGAGCACCTGCCTTTTTGAGCCTCATCAAAAAAGTGCCCTTTTTTAAAATAATTTTTTTTTTTTTTTTTTTTTTACCGTTACGCATATAGACTGCCCTTCCAACTGAAAAATGTCAGGATAGAATCAAAATATTAGGTAAAGAGAGAGATATGCCCCATATTCCATTGCAGTTTGCACGGCCTCTCCGCGGACCTATATATTTTATGCATAGCGTGGGTGGTGATGATGATGATGATAGAAACCGCTGTTGAATGCTGGTATTACACTCATTGAGGGACACGAAGAAGTCAAGTCCGATGGGATTTGGGAATCTCAAATACAAATGGGGATTGGAATAAAAAATGCATTTATATTAAACAATACAGAATATACAGCACTTCCCTCCCCCCTGAACATTTATGGAGATGTATGGGCCTTTTAAGTCAGTAATAAAAGTGTCTTTCAAGGATAAGTGAGCTCCTGCACTGATTATTATAGTTCAATATTCAATATTTGATCACCAAAACCCCCCAAAAAGCATAAAAAGGGGGCCCCCCGCCCGAAAAGGGCCCTTAAAAATCGTGCTTGCGCGCTACGCGCGCTCGGTTAATATATACACACAAGTGTAGTGCCCTTTTCAGCCTTTGAGCACCTGCCCCTCTAAAGTCCTGTGCACGTCCCTGCCTGCATGTATATCGACCCCTGCTTGCCTGACGTCTCTTCTCCCGGATCAGCCCCCACCCGTATGAGAATCGCTCTCTGTGTACCGAACCCCGCTAACTATAGGGCTGACCTTCTAATATTTTTTTGGAATTCGAAGCTTCGGGGCCGAGATTCGATTTTAATTTAAAATGAATTCATTTAAAAACGTTGTCAGTGCTGTAAAGTTTAAACCTTTTTAAATCTTAGACAAACAAAACACTTTGCTTTCATGAAATATTGTAAGCCGTCATTTGAGGCTTTATAAAAGCAGCACAATGAACACAAATCTGTCAGTGCCGAGTCCGACCTCCTCTTAAATAACAAACAGCATTGCTTGTTGTAGTTAACAAAGAGAGGCAGAGTTGATTTTGCACAAAAAAAAAAAAAAAAAAAATTAAAATAATAATAATAATAATAATAATAATAATAATAATAATAATAATAATAATAATAATAATAATAATAATAATAATAATAATAATAATAATAATAATAATAATAATAATAATAATAATAATAATAATAATAATAATAATAATAATAATAATAATAATAATAATAATGAAGAAAAAAAATTATAATTATAATAATCCGTTATTATTATTACGGACTGGCTGACGATGACACTAATCTCTCCTTTTCCCCTAAACAGCAATACAACTGCTGTTAAACTTGCTTCTACCTTGTGCCGTGTGTATTTTGTTCATTTCAATCTGAAACGGAACAATGGGCCTGTACACAGAACATCCACCTGGGAGTTCTCAGTTCTGAAACGGAACACAGAACATTCACCTGGGAGTTCTCAGTGTCACTTTTACCATTTTCATCGTCTACAGAGCAGCAGAGCAGCTTCAGCCTTTATACTGGATGACGTTACAAGTTTGAGTTATAGCACTAATATTTTTGGACTGTCTGAGACGTGTATCAATTCTTAAATTAGTTCCTCTTTAAAGGCCCACTCTGCAAAACAAATTAACGAGTAGCTCCAAAGCTCCATCGTTGTAACACACAAGCTCTTTTGATGCAAGGAGTGACAGCTGTTCTAAACTAAACAAATCTAATCTAATCGGTTGATTTAATAAACAAATCTGTAAAATATCCCATATGCAATCATGCAGAATGACCTCTTTTAATCCAGTGCTTACCAGAGATATTTCTGGAAATAAGTGTTGTGCTAGTTACTGAAAAATAGTAACTCAGTTACTTTACTAGTTACTTCATTTCAAAGTAACTTCGTTACTGTACTAGTTACTTACACCCAAAAGTAATGAGTTACTGTGAAAAGTAACTATTTAGTTATTTAAAAAAAAAAATTAAAAAAAAAAATTGCTCAAGTCCCATGCCCCATATACTCAAAATCGGTTGATCAACTTGACAGTTTCCATTCACATCACCGAACTCTGCTAAGCAATGTGGTCTAGAGCGTTTCATTATATATTCCCTCCCCGCCGTATGTACATTTCTCTCCCACCCACCCACCCCCTCCTAATGTACAGTCCCCTCCCCATCATATGTATATACTCTGTCAGGATCTAGGGGTAACAGTACTGTATATTTGAATACCGCTTATGTCACAAATGTATCAGTACTAAATACCTATATGTCCCTATGCCATAAATGTCATGTATGTTGTGTATGTCATAAATGTCTATATGAATTGAAAATGGGGGACCCTGATGGAAACAAGACAAACGTCTTTCTCAGGTCTGCATCCCCTTAACAATTGTATGTATTGAGCCGTACTGTATTGTACCCATTCTGCAATCTGTTAAATAAAGTTTTCATTCATTCATTCATTCATTCATTCATTCATTCATTCATTCATTCATTCATTCATTCATTCATTCATTCATTCATTCATAACCATCTTGCAGCGTTGTTTAAGATATCAATCAAAGCATTGCAACGTTAGAATAGTTAGGATATCAATTGTGCATGAAAGGACTATATTTATATTGTTTGATTAGTATTATGAGATTCCCTGGCAGATTTCGTACAGTCAAAATCCGTTGATCTTGAGTTTCAGTGAACACATTGCACTCACCAGTCTGCGGTGGTCGAGATGTAACGTTAGTCCAGTTGACTCCAGCAGCCCTTCAAACATGTTCTTTATCTCGTTTCCATGTTGTATATTAATTATCTCTCCAAGTAGTTGCTAAATGGTTTGTTAGTTCGTTATTATTACTGCGTTCTTATTATGTAGATTCATAGCGAGCGTCCTCTTGTTGTTTACTATAGAGAGCGTCTATTTCTTTCCGTAGCCTCATTTCTGGTTTGCGCATTTCTGATTGGCCAGTGGCCACTGACTGACGCTGTCTGGTCAGAGAACATCAGAGAACGTCAGTCAGTGGCCAATCAGAAATGAGCAAACCAGAAATGAGGCTACGGAAAGAAATAGACGCTCTCTACAGTAACCGAAACAAACGCAGGCGAAATAAGGACGCTCGCTATGAATCTACATACAAAGAACGCAGTAACGAACTAACAAACCATTCAGTAACGTAAGTAGCGTTACTGAATTTAAAAAGTAATGCGTTAGAGTACTATTTATGGCAAAAAGTAACTTTGTTACTGTAACGCGTTACTTTGTAACGCGTTAGTCCCAACACTGGAAATAACTCATTCAAATTGGAAAAAAGGCTGACAAAGTCTTGGTCTACTGAGGGCCCTGGGCCCCGTTCCCCGTACCTGGCTAACTGAGTTAGCCGGATAATTTCCAGGATAGCCTGACTTAAGCCGAACCTTTCTGTTCCCCGACGCTCGATTGTCTAAATCACCATGACAACAGATCAAAAAGTTTGAGCCTGGTCGAGAGCAGGGTTAACTTCAGTTAGCCGGATGAACCATGGCCACGCCCCCGCAAATAAATGACAGCTCGCTTCCTGAAATGATTCTCACAGTCTAGAGATCCCATTTATACCATTCTGAATTATGTTTCTGTGCTTCGTTTTCCTAGAGGGGGCTTTTGAAATGTATAATAATAGAACTAAATGCTGATAATAAATCATATTCAGCCTATAGATTTACTTTGTCCTAAATAAAATAATACACGTCATATACGGCGCTCGGAGTGCGATACACGCTGCAGGCGCATTGCAAATGTGAATCCCGCAGGGATATTTTTAATGAATGAAACCTATCGGCCGTTTGGCTCTGATTAGTTTCATATATTCTCCACTGTAGATTTGCTTAACGGAGCGCCCGGATTGTGTTTCATTCAAGCATAAAATTGAAGTGTCTATGCGTGGATTGTGGATTATGAATTACGAGGACTCTGAGGATTGTTGAATTGTATCATCACTCACACGTTATTGTGATATTGTAACTGGGATTAAAATGTCTGATGAGATGCGCTGTTTGGCGGATTTGAGAAATTGAATGAGCCGTTGACGTCACATTAATGCATTTGAGAATAAAGAGATAAAACTTCATTCAAAAGAAAAATATTCGAAACACGGGTCTTTGTCCATTGATGGATACACAATCAATATATCCCGTCTGGCACAATGGTCCAACGGCTAGTGCTCAAACTTGTCAACCCGACGGCCCGAGTTCGAAACCCCGCGTTTCCAATATAATTTTTTTGGAATATAATATTAATGATTATACGCAAAAGTAGCCTAGTTTTAAGTTTAAATATTATAAATCTACATGCATTGAGGATGTCATTCTTTATATAGCTCTCAACGTGCACCAATTGAATTATTCCTACATTGCAAAAAGAAGAAAAAGACTAGGAGAAGTGGGATTCGAACCCGGGCCGTCTGCTTGAAAGTCAAAACCACAAACCGTCACACCACAGTGCAGATAAGTAAAACATCCACCATACATCAATCAATGGGTAAGAGAGCCGTATCCTTATTCTGTATAACAGTTGAACTAATTATTTTCGCTAGCAAGATCTCATTTGATTATTCAATCCATAAACCTACTGCCAGCAGGCAAGTTTAAAGAAATATAATCTGATTGATTGGGGTAATGAGGGACTTAAAATTAGCCTATAGATTATGCATTTAACTTGTCGGCGAGGCTATTGAGCCGTACTGCAATCTGTTAATAAAGTTTTAAATCAATTAATCAATCAATGCCGTTAGAAAATCAGGATTTCTGCTATCTATACGTGCTGGCTTTTCAACTGAAGCGGCCGCGCGCACTTATCCTGGGTCCCAAGTCTGGTTCGAGTTAACGAGACTGAATCCACCTTCGAGGAACAGGAAAATCCCGGCTTCAAACATCGGGTTAATTGAATCTGGATAATGGGACTCTTGATCGACTTAGTTGAACCAGGTACGGGGAATAGGGCCCTGACACTCTTCTCTTCTTTCAAGAGCTACAGGTGACCTTATGATACCGTTTGATAAACCAAAAGGCAGAGGAGATGGTACATTCTGCGTCAACGTGAAAACCGCATGAGGTTTAGGGATGGGTACCGAATTCGGTACTTTTGAGGTACCGAACCGAAACACGTCGGTACTACCGAGTATCGAATCAAGTGAGATACCAAAAAAAAAGAAAAGAAAAAAGTTTGGATTTTTTTTTTTACGACTGAGGTAGGTAAATAAGATTTCTTGAGACTAAAGTACCGAAAAAAGGTACCGTTGGGTACCGGTATCGATTCACAGGTACCGGTACCGGTATCGGTTCAAATGTGAAAGGTACCCATCCCTAATGAGGTTACAGGCGAATATCGCCGGCAGTCACTCTGCGGTTGTTAGGCGACAGCCTGCTACTTGGCTTGGTGTGTCAGGGCTCTGAGACCAAACGTAAAACATTCATCGACTGATTGACAAAAGGGGGCAGTCCTAGGCAGTAGCCTAGGTGACGGCTAAATATGAGTTTTGCATGAGTTTTGAGTAAATCAGACATTCTGGGAAGTAAAATTATTCTTCGTCTACTTATTCCTCTTCTTAAAAAAAAATCGATATTCACAAACTCTAGAATGGTGAAATAAATCACGGACTGTCGCGTTAAAGAGAGCTAAATAGTGGTGGTCAAAGGTGCCTCTGCGAGGGCCGTGCCGCTTCCTCCTCCACTTGTAGAGCTGTGTGGCCTCAGGCCTCCCGGCTCCACGGGGAGAGATTAGCAGCATGACAGACAGAGAGACACGGAGAGGAAGGCAAACACACCAGCCTTGGGCTCATCAACACTCTGTTTGGCATGCCACTTGCTGAGGAATATGAGAGAGAGAGAGAGAGAGAGAGAGAGAGAGAGAGAGAGAGAGAGAGAGAGAGAGAGAGAGAGAGAGAGAGAGAGAGAGAGAGAGAGAGAGAGAGAGAGAGAGAGAGAGAGAGAGAGAGAGAGAGAGAGAGAGAGAGAGAGAGAGAGAGAGAGAGAGAGAGAGATGTTCAAAGACAACCACATACCCCTCAGCCCCACAGGAAGTGAAATAGCCTGCAGTCAACTTCTTAAGACCTGGCTTGAATGTCTGTGCCTGAGAATGCAGTGTCCAGTGACTGCGGTCTGCGGCAATGCGAGGGCCAAGCTTTGAGTCTGTGTTTTAGAAGAGTCTTGTTTAAAAACAAGGTGCTATCTTAAAGCAGTTGGAGATCCATGGAAATCACCCTGTATGAGATGCGCTCCCTTAAAAACACATCTTTGATTGCAAGTAAGAGGAATTTGACATTTGAATGAATACAGTGAACAGGATTGTAACGCAGTATTCATGTGAGTATAAACCCCATATGAAAAGGTTATCGGTGTGAAATCAGATTCACATCCTCACTGTGTGCTTTTCGGCGGAAGGCAGTAAATGTCAACATCCCGCCTGCTAAATCAACCTCTACTCAACACCAGCAACAGTTCTTAATTTAGCCAGTTATAATACAACACAAGATACTTGTGCCCTAATGATAAGGATAAGTGCTCAATGAAGAAACCCACTACTATAAATAATTATACTATGGAACTACACACTATGAATGTATTACGTGGCCCATAACAGTCCCCAAACAGCATTGCCAACTTCAACAGACCTGTGCCCCTTTGATGTGAGCTTCAGGCATTGATAATGCGATGCTTCGTATCCTACCAGATGGCCCCTAATGGCCACCACAACTCAACGTGTAGATAAATAGGTGAGAGCCGGCATTCACCAGGGTTATCAAGTGAGCACCTCCCTTTGCCTGTGTTTCGTTAAGTTAGGTCCTGGACACCTCAGGAAGTTACAGTTAGCTCCAGCACATTAGTATTATTAGCATTATTAGCATTATAAATATTATTAATATTATTTTATCAACAGCATGTGTAACTGAGGGGTACAATTCCCTGACTGTATTGATAAGTATGGTATCATTAAACCACTACCGTCTTATGTACATTCCTACTGGCCATACAGTACACAGGTATCTAATGATGAACACTTCCCACAATGACTCGGTTCCACACAAAACTGGATTTAAGTATTTATTAGCAGCAATAATAGTACATAATATACTTTACTTTACTTTGGATGTGCTTATAAGGCAAAGGAATGTGCGTAGGCAAATCAATAACGAATGTCCATTCTCATATTACGCAGGAGATAATAATACAACCTGAATCTTAGGAATTATATCTATGGTACTCTGGTAATATAGCGGGAGATACTGGTAGGGTCCCTCCGGTCGTAAGCCAGCAAGGGGAGAGGATTTGTCGGTAGTAGAGTCTGGGTCAACGACGATAAAGAGACTCCAAGTACAGGAGACGGTGCAATAATCTCTTGATCCGCAGACGAATACAGCTGTTCTCCGTAGCATGCAGCTCAGCATGGAAGAAAGCTAGCCGGCCTCAGGCTTCTGAGAGGCGGGCTCGACGTGGCTCCTCACAGGGTAAATCCCACACAATTGTGGGTGTCGGCGATTCTCCGCTCAATTACAGGACCAAAAGCAAATATAATCCAGCCGAAAAGGGCTATGCAGTCGTCGGTAGGTTATCCAGTGTACATGATCCACACGGTCCTCGTCTAGGGCTCCTCGGGTGAAAGCGCCAGGGTAAGCAGCCCAGCCTGGATAAGCACTCTAGCTGGTACGAGGAAACGTTGGTGATGCTGGTCACTGTAGAACGATAGCCGCACGATACACTATACACAAATAGACTATTACTGACTTAATAGAATCGGTCGAACTCGACGGTACAGCGTTAAACTCTGATACTTCAGTTATTAATTCGCACGCGGTCTCAATGCTCTATTTGGGGCCAAACAGGCCATACTTCACTGCACGTTGTATCGTGGGTGAGGCTTCAACTTATTGGGTAACTCATTTCGGGTAACTAACTTCTGTATTCACCTGCGCCGTATTTATACGTTAGGTGAACAAACTAGTACCAGCTTTATTCCTGTCTCATATCCTTGCGCAGAACCGTTCATGTCCAGGCAAGTCCCCGGCGGTGACTTTGAACCCGACCTTGGAGGTATGGCAATGGCGCCTGGTGGACCGCTGTCCAATAGGAGAATGAAATATTATGGTCTGTACTAGGCTAAAGGGATATTCCGTGTATATGTACAAGGAATACACAAGGGATATCAAACGATATACAAATATTATGCAATATATATCAATCAATAAATATATATATTCGGTTTAATCTGATCCTTCGTAACAGCATGCATATCTACTGTACATTTGCTTTTAATGACTTTGAAAAGGTTTCATAAATAACTAATTGAATCAATGCATGGCTACAGTAAACAAGAGGCAAGAGGCTCATTCGAGTAGAAGTCATTCTCGAAGTAAATGTTGTGACAAGTGTGCTTTGTTGGTAAAGCAGCAGGGTGGGAGGTTGCAGAGCGAAACAGAGATGTGAAACATTCGCAGGAGACAGGAAACTCTGCACACGCCGTCATTCTGCTAGCTTTACCACACATCCCTGTTGCACAAGACCAAACACACACACACGCACACAAAGAACATATCGCTAACATCTGCTGATATGTGAAATGGAGCCATGTCGTTTATCAGAATAAATGTCACGGGGCAGTGCCTTTGTATGTAATAAACAAGAATGTCATTGATGAGAAGCCTAGTCTTCATTGTGCTTCAGACCGTCCTTCAGACGGTGCATAACATGATGTTGGACAAAGTTAAGCCAGATTTAGCTCTGTGACATTCAACAAGCAGGTGCAAGGGAACCCAGGAGTGTTTGGCGCATTTGAATTTATATTGGCATGCTGTGCATACCAAACTGTGTAAATACTTTGCCTATAAAACACGAGCCAGCCTCATCGGCGCAAGTCGTTTTCTGGTGAGTCCGAGGCACGTAGCGAATTGTCGTCAGGGGGGGCTCAACATTTTTCAAAAGTATTAGTGTTTTGTAGGGCTTCGCTGTTAGCCAATAGCCACTAGAGATGGGCATTTGAAGAAATATCAATATTCCAATATTCTATATAAAAAGAAAATGTCAATGTGGTTAATCGGTTAAGTCTATCCAAAGAAGTGTAGCGTGGGCTTCTGTCATCCTCGCCTTCACTTTATTTTCCATTTATTAGTGAAATAAATAGGGAAAGCAAATCCAATTTGTTCAATTTATTGAACACAGAAGAAAGAAAATTCTGTAGAAATCAGTAGACTGAATCAGAGCAGTAGACTCAAACAAAATCCATCATCAGATTTAGTCCAATACCTACATCACTTTGAATAGTTGAATATTTTAATAACCGTGCCCATCCCTATTAGCAACCACCAAAGAGTTCCAGTGCCCAGCTTGCTTACGAAGCTGAAGGGGAACCACTGGCTGGTGACAGGATGTCTGTGAACAAGGGCTGGCCAATATATTGATATTTAATGTATATCATCATCGTCTGTGTTATCGTAATTATTGTGGGTTTTTAGATGTGAAACACCTTTATGACCAGTAATATCACTAACTCATTCATTCATTCATTCATTCATTCATTCATTCATTCACTCACACTCTGCCTATTGGCGTCCCACGAACATTAGCTAGACATCAACGTCAACTAGGGCTGCAACGATTAGTCGACATAATCGACGACGTCGATTATAAAAAATCGTCGACGAGAAATTGTTGCGTCGATTAGCCATTAAAAAAAAAAAAAAAAAAAAAACTTTTTAATTTTTTTTTTTTTTGCACTACCTATCTTTGTGAGAGTGGCTTCTCAGGGTTCCAGACAACATCATAACATGATGATCCCATAGCAAATTTTGGACATTGAAAACATTGTTCCCCTGCAGGAGATGATGATCAGACTAGACACACAATACATTACACACGCACTCCTCTCACTCACACACAGCGATCAGAGTAAGACACACACATACACACTCCTCTCACTCACACACAGCGATCAGAGTAAGACACACACACATACACACTCCTCTCACTCACACACAGCGATCAGAGTAAGACACACACACATTCACACCCCTCTCTCTCACACACAGCGATCAGAGTAAGACACACACACATTCACACTCCTCTCACTCACACACAGCGATCAGAGTAAGACACACACACATACACAAATTACACAGTACACACCTCTCACTCACACAGCGATCAGAGTAAGACACACACAAATTACACAGTACACACTCCTCTCACTCACACAGCGATCAGAGTAAGACACACACACATACACACACACACGGACTCCTCTCACACACAGCAAACAAAAGTTATTTAAAGTACACTTCCACTTTAATTTGTATTATTTAATTTATTTATCTTGTTATGAGTGATTGCTGTATTGTTCTTCAAATACATTTTCATTTAAAGTGGCTTAAAGATCCAAATTCAAATGTTTCATGAGTCATTATTTTAATTTGCTATGGGATCATCATGTTATGATGTTGTTGTTTGGTCCTGACAAGAGTCTCAAAGTCTGGGGTGATGGTAGACAAGCAACTCTGAGGTCATGCTCAATGTCCAATCTGTTCCTCTGCTCTGTCTTCAGCTGGACCAGAGCTGAGAAGCCACTTTCACAAAGATAGGTAATTAAAAAAAAAAAAAAAAAAAAAAAAAAAAATTTGTCGTTTACATTGGTTTTCGATTAGTCGACTAATCGAAAAAATAATCGGCAGATTAGTCGACTACCAAATTAGTCATTAGTTGCAGCCCTAACGTCAACCACATTCCCAATCCACACATCGACACAGGGTACCCAGAGCTAGCGATCTCAAGACCACAGTATGAGTGCTCCTGGTAGGAAAACAGACCACAGTATGATCGCTCCTGGTAGGAAAACAGACCACAGTATGATCGCTCCTGGTAGGAAAACAGACCACAGTATGATCGCTCCTGGTAGGAAAACAGAACAGGTTTGAACGCTCCTGGTAGAACAACAGACCAGGTTTGAACACTCCTGGTAGAACAACAGACCACAGTATGAACGCTCCTGGTAGAACAACAGACCACAGTTTGAACGCTCCTGGTAGGAAAACAGACCACAGTATGAATGCTCCTGGTAGGAAAACAGACCACAGTATGATCACTCCTGGTAGGAAAACAGAACAGGTTTGAACGCTCCTGGTAGAACAACAGACCACAGTATGAACGCTCCTGGTAGAACAACAGAACAGGTTTGAACGCTCCTGGTAGAACAACAGACCACAGTATGAACGCTCCTGGTAGAACAACAGAACAGGTTTGAACGCTCCTGGTAGAACAACAGACCACAGTATGATCGCTCCTGGTAGGAAAACAGAACAGGTTTGAACGCTCCTGGTAGAAAAACAGACCACAGTATGAGCAAACAGACCACAGTTTGAACACTCCTGGGCCCCGTTCCCCGTACCTGGATAACTGAGTTAGCCGGATAATTTCCAGTCTTGTCTGACTTAAGCCGGACCTTCCTGTTCCCCGACGCGCGATTGTCCAAATCACCATGACAACAGATCAAAAAGTTTGAGCCTGGTCGAGAGCAGGGTTAAGTTCAGTTAGCCGGATGAACCATGGCCACGCCCCCGCAAAGAAGTGACAGCTCGTTTCCTGAAATGATTCTCACAGTCTAGGATCTGCATTATACCATTCTGAATTACGTTTCTGTGCTTCGTTTTCCTAGAGGGGGCTTTTGAAATGTATAATAGAACTAAATGCTGATAATAAATCATATTGAGCCTATAGATTTACTTTGTCCTAAATAAAATAATGCACGTCATATACGGCGCTCGGAGTCGCGATACACGCTGCATGTGGTTATTTTAATAAGTGTCTATGCGGGGATTGTGGATTTTGTGTGATATTGTAACTGGGATTAAAATGTCTGATGAGATGCGCTGTTTGACGGATTTGAGAAATTGAATGAGCCGTTGACGTCACATTAATGCATTTGAGAATAAAGAGATAAAACTTCATTCAAAAGAAAAGATATTCTAAACACGGTCTCTCCTCCATTAATGGCTAATTTTATAATTTATCCCGTCTGGCACAGTGGCGCAGCGTTAGTGCTCAATCCTGGCAACCGGGCGACCGGTGTTCGAAACCCAGCGTTTCCAATATAATTTTTTGGAATATAATATTAATGATTATACGCAAAAGTAGCCTAGTTTTAAGTTAAAATATTATAAATCTACATGCATTGAGGATGTCATTCTTTATATAGCTCTCAACGTGCACCAAATTGAATTATTCCTACATTGCAAAAAGAAGGAAAGACTAGGATTCGAACCCCGGTCGTCTGCGTGAAAGTCAAAAGAAGAAACCGTTACACCACAGTACAGATAAGTAAAAGATCCACCATACATCAATCAATGGGTAAGAGAGCCGTATCCTTATTCTGTATAATTGTATAATTATTTTCGCTAGCAAGATCTCATTTGATTATCCATTCCATAAACCTACTGCCAGCAGGCAAGTTTAAAGAAATATAATCTGATTGATTGGGGTAATGAGGGACTTAAAATTAGCCTATAGATAACGCATTTAACTTGTCGGCGAGGCGATTGAGCCGTAATGCAATCTGTTAATAAAGTTTTAAATCAATTAATCAATCAATGCCGTTAGAGAATCAGGATCTCTGCTATCGATACGTGCTGGCTTTTCAACTGAAGCGGCCGCGCGCACTTATCCTGGGTCTCAAGTCTGGTTCCAGTTAACGAGACTGAATCCACCTTCGAGGAACAGGAAAATCCCGGCTTCAAACATCGGGTTAACTGAATCTGGATAATGGGACTCTTGATCGACTTAGTTGAACCAGGTACGGGGAATAGGGCCCTGGTAGAAAAACAGACCACAGTATGATCGCTCCTGGTAGGAAAACAGCCCACAGTATGATCGCTCCTGGTAGGAAAACAGAACAGGTTTGAACGCTCCTGGTAGGAAAACAGAACAGGTTTGAACGCTCCTGGTAGGAAAACAGAACTGGTTTGAACGCTCCTGGTAGGAAAACAGAACTGGTTTGAACGCTCCTTGTAGGAAAACAGACCACAGTATGAGTTCTCCTGGTAGGAAAACAGACCAGAGTATGAGTTCTCCTGGTAGGAAAACAGACCACAGTATGAGTTCTCCTGGTAGGAAAACAGACCAGAGTATGAAGTGAACCCTCCTGGTAGGAAAACAGACCACAGTATGAGTTCTCCTGGTAGGAAAACAGACCAGAGTATGAAGTGAACCCTCCTGGTAGGAAACTCCATTTGGCCTGGTCTTTCAAATATTGTGAGGGGTCATGATAGGTCCAGGCCAGGTTCACATCAACAAAGCTTATGTAAGTTACAACAGAATGACTCACTGTCATCATTATTAAGCTATTATTATAACCAAAAATAAAACATACTCAAGTAAAAGTAGGAGACATTGGCTCAAGTAGGAGTAAAAAGCACAGGCTTTTAGGAATACTCAAAAATATGTTGAGCTACATAAAGCAACCTCCTCATGTACAGTAACTAACTAGATTAATTGTAATTAGTTACTTTCCACCTCCGGTAGCACACGCACAAAAGGATCGTTGTGGCAATAAACAGCGGACACTGTATTTACCAATATTCAAAACCGGTTTCCCCGTGAGCCGCAGCAATATTGCCGTGCTCCGCTGTGTGTTAAAGGCTGCTCATCATAGTCAAAACATACAGGTCTTGTTTAGTGACCTGACTGTGCAGTGATGACCCGCTAATCATGGTGTGTTAACAGGGAAATAGGTGGCTTTGAAGCCACATCAAAAGCACAGCTGGTGGGGCTTGTCTTGGGGCACAGCTCCTTTCTGTGGGAGTGGCTTACGATGCACAGAGACTGCACCTCAACCCCTATACACTGTGTCTGTGTGTGTATGTGTGTGTGTGTGTGTGTCTGTTTGTCGCTGGCTCTTAAGACAGAATATTATAATATTCGACCCCCCCCCCCCCCCCCCCCACCAACCACCCCAAAAAAAAGATTTTTTTTTTTTTATTATATAACAAATATATTGTTATTTTATGTTTCAGTTTAAATTCAGTTCAAATGTTCAGTTTCAGTTAAATTCAGTTATTATTTTTAATAGAATGGATCATTAAAATCAAAGGGTATCGTAGGAGTCGCTGTTTTACAATGACCAGGACCCACCCTCGCCGGGTTTTCCCACCCACTAATTGTGTTAGTATGGACGGTCGGCCAACCCGGAAGCACCACAGCTGGATTCGATCCCACTGTCTCTGTGGTGGTGGGCAGACGCTTAGACCGCTGCGCCACCCGGCCGCCCTGCATGTGCATCTTTTAGATCAATTAGGCTATGAAAATTAGGCTGCCTCGAAATATAAAAAGGAATTAAATAAGAATGGTTTGCTTCATTAAAAAATAATTTATTTTATAAAAAATAAATAAATAAATTGTTTTAATTATATATATAAAAAATAATTAGACTCTGACATGAAAATGTAATGTGGAGACTGGCATCGAGTATTCGAAAATTCGAATATTCTATTACATCCCTAGTCTGTATGTGTGTGCACATGGCCACATGCGTGTTTGTCTGCACCTGTGTGTTTGTGTGTATGTGTGTGTCTGTCTACACGTGTGTGTGTGTGTGTGTGTGTGTGTGTGTGTGTGTGTGTGTGTGTGTGTGTGTGTGTGTGTGTGTGTGTGCACATGCATGTTTGTCTGCACGTGTGTGTATGTGTGTGTGTCTGTCTACATGCATGCATGTGTGTTTGTGTGGGTGTGTGTGCATATGTCTGTCTGTATGTGTGTGCACATGCGTGTTTGTCTGCATGTGTGTGTGTGTCTGTCTACATGCATGCGTGTGTGTGTTTGTGTGTGCGTGTGTGCATATGTCTGTCTGTATGTGTGTGCACACATGCATGTTTGTCTGCACGTGTGTATGTGTGTGTGTCTGTCTCTACATGCATAATGTGTGTGTGACTGTGCGTGCATCACTTCTCCCCTAACAAGGGCTGTAACTGGAGACCAGTCATACATCACCCTCCTCCCTCCCCTTCCCTTCCGTCCTACAAAAGGTGCTGACAACCAGGCGATCCAGTGGCAAGCCAGAGCCTCCTCCTCCCCCTCCCTATCACCAACGCCTCCGCACACAGCCCCCCCCCCCCCCCCCCCCCCCCCATCTCCATCCCACCTATGGTGGTTCTGGACTCTACTGATTTACATGATTAGCCAGATGTAAACAAATAAAAAAAATAAAAAAGTCCAGGCTATAGCCCCCCCCCCCGCCCCCGGTTGCCCTGATTCCGTAGCAAATGTAAGGTGAGAGAGGAGTCCGACAGGTGATGTGTCTGCGATGGCAGATAAGGTCGGGTGGTGTGGTGGTTATGTTGTGAGTGTGAAGCAGGCGAGCTGTGGGAGTTTTCCTTAGACACAGCGGTGCAGTGTGTTATCTGCCTTCCTGTGTGGTGAGAGGAGAGACTAGAGAGCCCACGCCACAACACACGCCTGTTCTGTCCTGCTGGTAATGGGGGCGTGATGCAGGGATACCAAATATGTTGGTATACTCTCATGGATCAAGGTATGGATTTTCTTTACTATACTGTCGTCCATGGGATACATATCTTTAAAAAAAGATATATAGCTATACATAGTCCATACTGTATATTTGTAAGGTAATCAAAAGATTCCTTGCTACAGTATAAAAAAAAGGAAAATAAAATAGACCATTTTGAATGAAATAGGATAGATAGTACAGGCATTCAAAAGATGTCATCACATTGTAATTTGTACTGGAAAACAATACCGTCAAATAATGTTATACTGTCAAATATATTACTACTACTACTACTACCACACACACACACACACACACACACACACACACACACACACACACACACACACACACACTCAGGAGCTGAGGTTGTGCCCTCACAATAATAGAGTTGATCAGTGCCATCAGAAAACCTGGGTTATGGGGAACATTTATCTTGTAAACTTCAATTTCACTGTTGTGTAGGGTTGGGTACCCAACTTGGTACTTTTTTTTTTTATCCACCTTTTCTCCCATTTTCTATATTTTCTCCCATCCCAATTTCGTATCATCCAATTCAACCCTCCCCTGTCACGAACGCTGTTTCTTGCCTCCCACAAGCCGGCTGCAATGTGGACTAAGTCATACATAGCACAAGTCCCCTCCGGTACTTGAGGTAACAGCAGTCGCATCTTTTCACCTGCGCAGCTCGATCTCTCAGTGGCGAGGAGTAACGCGTGGGAGGCTCACGCTGCCCCCGACACTTCCTGATTCTACTGCGCAGGCACACCAACCGACCTGTAGGAGTCGCTGTCCACAACGCCCGATCCCCACCCATCAGTTTCCCACCCCCTAATACGGCCAATGTGTATTAGTACGGACGACCAGCTAAACTGAAAGCAAATGTGGAGCGCTGGGCTCGAACAGGCAAGCCCAGCGTCTCCAGATTTTGTGGCGAGCGCCTTGCCCACTACGCCACGTAGCCGCCCTCCGAACTTGGTACTTTTAAGCGTACCAACCGAATTACATCGGTACTACTGAGTACCGATTCATGCTAGATCAATCGGTACCAGATTCCGGTACCTTTACATGTTTAGTATAAGAGAGTGTAATATACTAGACAAGAGGGAACCTTTTCCACACAAAAAATGATATATATATATATATATATATATATATATATATATATATATATATATATATATATATATATATATATATATATATATATATATATATATATATATATATATATATATATATATATATAACATTACTGTCCCGTCTCTTGGGTCTTTATCAAGACCAGACAAGGTCAGAGGAGTTTGATAATATTTACAGAGGATGGCCAGATAATGTTGATATTTAAACATTTGAAAACATAATACATGATCATGCGATTTGTTTTTTGCGATGTTCTAGATAAATAACCATGTTGAAATGAAGATTGTTTTTTTTTTGTTATTACAGAGAGAGTTAAGTACCGAAAAAAGGTACATTGGGTACCGATACCGAATTCCAGGAACTGGTAGCCTATCAGTATCGGTTCAAATGTGAACGGTACTCAACCCTACTGTTGTGCAATAGTTTTAAAATCAGAAACGGTAACATAAGGGGCGGCTGGGTGGCGCAGCGGACATTGCGCTTGGGCCGGCCATTATACTAACTCAATTGGTTAGCGGGTGGAAGTCGATGGGTGGTAATCTGGACGTTGTGGACAGCGACTCCTACGGGTCGGTTGGGGACGCCTGCACAGCAGAGACAGGAAATGGCGGGGGGTAGTGTGAGCCGCCCACACGTTACACCTCGCCAATGAGGCAGGTGAAAAGATGTGACAGGCTGCCTCCTCGTGTATCGGAGGGGACACGTGATGCAAGGCTTCTATCCTCCCTACAACCGGCCAGTGGGGGGCATATGCGAGCAATGTTCAAGACAGGGGAGGGGAGAATTGGCACAGAGGAATTGGGATGGGAGAAAAATAGAAAAAGAGCAGAAAAAGTGGATAAAAAAAAAGAAACGGTAACATAAGTTACAAGCATCATCAGTGGTACTTACATATAACGGAGCTTGTTGTGGATTAAGTTTCATGTCACCCGACACTGTGAAGAGAGAAGGAACAAAGTTAGGACAAACGATTCCTTGATTACCTTTTTAACCATTTCACTACCACCACTACAAAGGGTCAACGCTGTCACTACCACACTACAAAGGGTTAACCCTTTCACCACCACACTTACAAAGGGTTAACCCTTTCACTACCACATTACAGAAGGTTAACCCTTTCACTACCACCACACTACAGACGGTTAACCCTTTTACCACCACACTACAGAAGGTTAACCCTTTCACTACCACACTACAGAAGGTTAACCGTATGTAGTGTGGTAGTGAAGGGGATAAAGAAACAGTGGCGTAAAAAGACGACTGGCCGGCAAACTATGGAGATATTCAAACATTGACGAGCAGTAAGGAGTCCATGCCCATCGAACACATGCACACCCGTACAGTCACACATACATAGACCACACTCACAATGATCTCATTATTCTGCTGGTGCTTGGAAAACTCACTCTGATAGGTGAGGGTGTGGATGAAACAGATGCCTCAGACCCAGCCGCCTTGCGCCACAGCTTGCTAGTAGCCTACATACCAGTGGGCCGCAGGAAAGCACTTCCCTAGCTCTGTTGAGGAGCTTTGTATGCGTTACATACAAAGCTCTATAACAAACCGCTGTGGATTCTGAGGGTTCAGTCAAAAATCGTCTAATTATTGCACGTTTGCATCGTGTTTTCGAAGGGATCAACAGGAAGCTCAGAGTCTTGAGAGAAGCTGGTGGAGTGGAAAACACACGCCGCTGCTGAAATACAGTATAAAATTACCCCTTTTCCTCGAATCCTCCAGTCGACGAACGCTCGGCGCTGCCACCACTGTGGTCGCCAAATAAGATCAGGCCTAACAAAAATAATGGTTGGTTTCAGGTTGCCGACCGACCCTGCCGATTTAGGTGCGACCCAATATATTTTATGAGTTTAAAAAAAAAAGTATATATTAAAAAAAAAAAAAAATCCGTTTTTTTTTTTTTTTTTTTTTTAGAATAAAGTTTCATAGAAATCTTAGTCAAACATTTAGTATTATGGATATTAAACATGCTGGCAGAGTACATGCATCCATGTTGTTGTGAACATTTTAACCCTTTCACTGCCACACGACAGCCGGTTAACCCTTTCACTGTGACAATACAGAAGGTTAGCCCTTTACTATCACACAACCGACGGCGATGCTCCATCATTAGCATCATTAGCTCCGCATCCGGAGTTAATTAAATAAAGAAATTCCCTATCCATAGTCGCCGTGGGAAAGAATAAAAAAAAAAAATTAAAAAAAAAATTCCCTACCTACCCATGGCCAAACTGACAACCAACCTGAAACCAACTATTATTTTTGTTAGGCCTCAGCACCTTGACCTGACAGGTTAACAGTGATAGTAATGTGTGTTTGTCGAGCCTTCCCAGAAAACCACAGAAGAAGGCTTGGCTGGAGGATTTGAAAGGAGACTTCGGAGAGGAAAGAGTAATTTTCTACTGTATTTCAGCAGCGGCTTGTGTTTTTTTCACCCCACTGACCTTTGTTGAGACTCTTTGAGCTTCCTGTTGATCCCTTCGAAAACATGCAAACTTGCGATAATTAGTTATGAGTTTTTACTTAACCCTCAGAATTTGTGGCAGTATGTTATATATGTATGTAATGCATACAAAGCTTGTCAATAGAGCTAAACATATCCCTAAATACTTACAAGATTTGCATCTAAACATCCACTTTTATAGTTCCATCTGTAGTCGAAAGTTCAACTTGTACATTCTCCCGTGGTCTACCTCCATCAGATGCACTACCATGAATACTGCAGAGCTGGTAAGGAGTGAACGGTTATTTCCATCTTAGTGCGTCTGATGAAAGAAGGAGAGCACGGAAGCAGAACATGGAAGTATACAGATTAAACTTCTTCTGCCGCTACCTACTGTATACTTTGACTGAATATACTGTGTAGCACAAGGCATGCTGAAAAACTAGATTCAAAACACATTCGCGAATCTGGCAACTCTCTGTCACTCTGTCCATGCCCTTTTTACCTACGTTGGTGCACAGTCCACTGGTTGTTATGTTAATGAATGGAATAGGCTTTCTTTAGCATACACATAAACCCTCCTGGTGTTCCCTTCCCTTCAGAGTTCAGCTGATGATCAGCTGCTCTTGTGTTTAACTCTAACGGATCCCATATTCAACTCAAACAAGGATATCGTCACCAAGCGACTGAAAAAGTCATTGAAACTGCCTTTAAATGACTCAATATGATAAACATCTGCTAGTGAGCTGAGCTCTAGGGCCCTAACCTCATCATTCTGATCATCTGATGATGCATGTGATTCATCAAGTTCACCACCACATTCCCCTACAGTGGCTCTTGGGCTTAGAGCAAAGAGCTCGGAGCACAGGTAAGATCTGATCGGGACAATTAAGCCTGATAATTTGGTAGAATTTACCGCCATGTCTCAAACGAGAAGCACGTCTCATTCTGAGTCGGGGGAACTGGACACAAAGTATGTTCTGGGCACAAGGTCAGAAGCAGTGGGTGTGTAATTACAATCAAAGTAAAGCATTATGGCTACAGGCTTTTCACAGAATGGGTTGCAAACCTTTTTTCTGTAATCTCTTTCAGGAGATATTGCCACACTTATGTTCAACACCGAGTCAGGGGGCCATTTGGTTCCGGGGGCCGTATTCTCCTTAGTCATTTGGAAAAGACAATTTTCTTTTGTCCGTTGTACCCTGGCACTAGGACAAGTCCTCTCGGTCAGCCTGAATGGACACTGGACAGCAGTGCACTAATCACACAAGCCCCAGAGCGCGGAGGGGGGGGGGGCAGAGGGAGTGCACGGGAAAACAAAGCTCTGCACCTAATGAGTTGAGCAGAAAACACCACCAAAGTCAATGGTAACAGCCCGCCGAGGCGCAGCGAGGGCACTTCACTTCCTGTCGTCCAACGCAAATATTGATCTGCCTTTCTGCCTAATAAATAGACAAGCGTTTGGCATTAGGTGGATGAGGTAAGAGGATAATCAGCTGGAGCTAATAATACTCTACAATCTAATCCTCTTGCATTAAGTGCACTGGGATGCAGCCCGGCTTCCTGTGCCACAGGGCAGTGATTGGCAGCACACAGGCTGGATGTCCAACCGAGTCTCGTTTTGCCGCAATATCAACGGATATGCTGATGATGGTAAAATGGTATATGGTCCCTGTAGACCGGTAGTATAGTCAAGTGTATAACATGTGCCAGTCGTATGGATGTTCAAGATGACGTTTGCAACCTCCATTGGTCATTCATTTACACTAGGGACAAACTGTCAACAGATTATTCTTCGATGTTTCCTCATTTTGCATATTTTTCTGCACAATATAGGGGTGGGGGGTTGGCTCTCAAACTCAACACAAATAAATCACAGATGTACACGTGGTCGTCACAGGGCATCTGCTCTCGGATTGGCGTTCACTCTTACAAGAGGGGTGAAATGGGCCAAATCCCAGAAGACTAGTCAACGTTTTTGAGCAACGGTTTGCAAATACAGTATGGATTTGACTTGCTCCAGCTGCTCTCCACTGTTCCACAATAACCACATTATAGCCCTACCTGTGTGTTTAATTTAAACTGTCATTAGCCATTAGCACAGCATGTGTATACCATAAAGACATGCATGTTAGGCAGGGACTACAGATGAAAACTAGCTCATTAGCTAACTCTGGCACATTTACATTGATGTGGAAACTGAAGATGTTGATTAATGTGCACTGTCCCTGGGTGAAAAATAAATAAATAAATGTAGAGCAGTTCATTTGTTACGAGTGCATTAAGCAATACAATACTGAATGCACAACTCCATCTAATATGTTGTTTTTCTCTCCAGCAGCGGATACTACATGCAGAGGAAATTGATCAATCTTTTTGTGAGATCACAGGATGTAAATATTACTCCATGCCTGGGTTGAGTTAGTTTGAGAGAATTGCCTCTAAAATTACAACATCTGTCCAGCACTTCCTCGTTGGTGTGACGTAGGTACAAATGTGTCCGGCTAGTGAGCTAATAGCAACAAATATAAACTTCCTCCCACCTGTAAAGGAAGTTGTAGGCCCAACTCCTCTGAGACTTGTGGACAATAGGTCTGCAATGAGCCTGACACACAGATTTTCTCTAAATGAAACTCCACAATAGCTTCTGCTGAATGATAAGGAATTATAACTCTTTCCTTGTCTGTTATACTATGTACGTAGCCTAATAAAAAAATATATCACTTTGCTTCAAATCTATTTTGTTTTGTAATAGTGTGGTATACCAGGCTATATGTATAACAATGTAAGGAAAAAAGATTTACCAAACTATTATTATACTGTTATTATTCATTGTCATTAACACTTTCTATGCCACTCACGAGTTTTCTCGGAATTATTAATATCTTGTTGAAAGCCACTCACGAGATTTCTCTGATTTTTTCTTTTCTTTTTTAGCGATCTGAAATCATATTGCATCACGCGAGCCTACCCTAGTCTACCCGAGCGCCGCCGGCGATCAGATGTGGAAAAAAGCGCCCCCTATCGTCTCCCAGATGACATAAGGGATTTTGGAATGGACTCAATGAAAATGGATGGGGGAAAAAATCCTGTACTCCACATTTTCCAGTCCACTGATGCAGCCGGGGTTATCAGAGTTCATTCTGGAGACTCTGAGCCCCGCGGAATCATGTACTGCACTGTACACACGGTGGATCTATACACTTATCGGTTTTTTCGAATGGTGATCAGGAATTGGAATATACCAGTTGGATACCATCTGATGTCAGGTAAGGAATCTATGTTATCAGTGTTAGGATAATCAGACTCATTTTGATGAAGATATAAGCTGTTTTGTGAAATGGGCTCTATCGGTTTCACTGTAAAAATCCAAGAGGAAATGAACACGGCGATTATCCGTGCGCAGCTCGAATGTGCGTGCGTGCACGTATAATATTGATCATCTAGCGTTTATTTGAAAACTATTCATAAATAGGCCGACAAATATCAACGTTCTGGAATATTCCAGTAAAAGACGATTATCATAGAATGGTCCAGAATGGACTGTTTTTTACCTCAAAACGGGTGCTTTTCAAAATGCTCTCAAACGGAAATGAAGCGATAAAAAACCAATCTGCCTTGACAGCACTGACTGGAAAAGGATTCTTTGATAAGCGACGGGCAGATTAGACACATAGCCATAATTTAAAACATAGATTAGGCGATATTAAGCATAACATTGGTGCCGATGATGGCATTCAAGAGCTAACTCTGGCGCCACCTCGTGGCACTGAAAGTGTTAAAGAATAAAAAAAACTGATTTGTGACCTGAGTTGTGTCGTCAAACGTATACTATATTATTGATAGGGCTGGGCAATAATTCAATATTAATGTTTACCATATCTTATCAGGGTGACATTTTGATATTGTGATAACAGCATATTCACTCAAATGTATTTCAAAATTAGATCTACAACATTGGAGGGGATGTTATATGAAATTATTGTTTTGATTTGGTATCACACTTTACAATATCATGCAGTTCAATGCAATGGACAGAAATTTGATTATTTATCTTGTGATTGTTCATACGTGAGCAGATATCATGATATATATCGATATGAAAAAGAATTCCAGATGATTATTGTGATATGAATACTAATTACTGATAAGCTTGAGGCCCCTTTTTCCTCAGATAAATCTGTCAAATAAAAACCAACAAGTCATCCATATAACCTAGAAAGTAGAAACCCCCTTTAGTCCAAACCTAATTATACCAGCAGCATCACATCCTTATCTCTCCTCTGTGACCAAGTGAGGAACCTTGAGAAATCACATCCTCCTACAACAATCCCACCCCCCACCTGACACCTGTTTATAGAGATTAACACAAACCATTAACTCTGTCTCCAACAGTGGGTCCCGGGACCAGCCTTCGTTTGGGCTCCCTCAGCTCTCCATTACGGAGTAAATTGCCTTTGAACTGCTTTTAAGCAGCCTTTTCCTCCACAGCGCCAACGGGGGATAAAAAGGGAGGGCTTCGGACACGTTCAAGTGCACAAACGTCCCAAATGGACCAATAAATCAAGAGACAAAAGCCCAAAATGGCACAGTAATAAGCTACGTCGGGGATCTGAATGAACCTGCGAAGGCCTTCACAGGTCCCCTGGCAATCAAAATAGCCGATAATAGCCATGTGACTGCGGCATGAATGAAGGGATGATTAGGATTGACTTCACAAGTCATCAATCGGGCTACGGTTTCTCCCAGTCCTACGACTTGTCAGCAGAGACTTTCCCCGACTCAGCCACATCCGCTAGGACGTGGATACGGACGGAATACGTTACCACTGCCGAACTTTGTCGTCTACTCGAATAGTTGATTTAGATAGACAAATCTGTAAAATTGTGTTTCCCACATGCAATCATGCAAAAGGTTCACAGGGAATAGCGTGGGGGGGAAACCAACATGAAGATTAGATTAGATTCAAATGTATTGTCATTATACAGTACAACGAAAATAAGTTTGGCATCCAACCAGAGTGCAAATGTAGCAGTAAAGTGCTACAGCAATATACAATGTACACAGGTGATTAAACTGGGTACCACTACCAAATATACAAATTAGTACTACTGAGTGTAGTGCTAATTAGATGCAGTACAGAGTAGTATAATATGTACAGTGATACAGGTATAAAGACTCATCATAATGAATGACTACTACCATACTGTCCAGCAGCGTAACTAGTAAGAGTAGGATATGTACAGATATAGATAGGAAAGATAGTACTATATGCAGGTAAATACAGACAGGTGTGGATAGGTATATGTGGTGAGAATAAATATATATATATATATATATATATATATATATATATATATATATATATATATATATATATATATATATATATATATATATATATATATATATATATGTATATAGCATTTGTACATATTATCATAGCTAAGGGTTATTTGCAGGTGTATAAGTAAGTCTATATATGCATATTCAAACAAATGGATATATATATATATATATATATATATATATATATATATATATATATATATATATATATATATATATATATATATGCGGTAAATGTAGAATATAAATGTAAATATAAATGTACAACTATATCAATACACAACTAAACAACTAAGTCTTGGTCGACTACGACAAAACTGACGAAGTAACGGACCTATCTGAAACCCTACCCTCTTTTCTTTATCCTCCAATCACAGCTGTTAGGGAAGCGACACTTGTGATTGGAAGATCAAGAAAAGAGAGCAGGGTCTGATATAGGTCAATAGACTAATCAAGAGGAGATGTGAAGTTTAACAAGCACGTAATCCTTAACACATTCCCCGCCGGAAACGGCTTAAGACGGGTTTCAAGTTCATGCGAATTCTGCCAGATCACGGCGTACAACGTTATTCTGATCATATTTCATATTTTCGTCATGGTATTCATATTTCACTCACGGAGGATTGTCTGATGCTGCGGGACTCATCCCATTTCTGCTTTGCACTAGATAGTACTGTACATTAGTACACTGCATAGTATTGTGTATTGTATATTATATGGTAACTCAGAACATTGTACATATGTCTATACCGAACACTGTGACCTCATTTTCTTCTTCTAAATTCATGCTATATTATGTTATTATGTTATTTGATACTATCTTGTCTAGCACAGTCTCTGGAGCGTAACAGTAAGAAGCATTTTGTATGAAAGTATTCTGTACTTCTGTATGACAACTATTAAAGAACTTGAACTTGAACTTGACTCAGCACAACTCTGCAACGCTTCAATACTGCCACCTGGTGGCTGATCGGCGAGTTGCCAAACCGGATATCCCCTTTGTTGCTCGGTCCGTCCCCTAATTCTGTCCGGCCACTCGTTTATCGTCGCGGGACTCAAGACACACACCGTGGATATGGATCGTTGCCATAACTCAATAATCCACATGATTTGGGCGTATATTAGTATTATACAAACCGGAACTGGATCGCCTCGATCCACATCACATAACTGGGATCTGTTTGCTCCACTCTCATCGCCCAATGCTACGAGGAAGCTGCTGTGAGTTTCAGCGTTTTTCTTTATTATTAACCATACAAACTGCTCTGATCTATATATCACCCATACTACATGAAGCATTTAACGACTATCACGGAATTATAAACGACCCCCCCCCCCCCCCCCCCCCCCTCCGTTCACCCGCGCATGATCAGTCATAACGTTTAGGACCATGTACAGTTGAAATTTTTAATATAGCGTGGATCGGCAACAAACTGCATTTGATGATCTAATATATGCATTTGTTCTGGGAAATACTGCAGAAAACGATAAAAACATATTTATACTCTAGACGGTATTTTCGTATGAATGTGTGAATGAAAAAGTAAAACGTTCCTACATCCTGAACGATAGATAATCGATGTTGAATGGGCCATAGTAATGTCAATTTAGCAATACAATTTAAAAAGTTATAGCCCTGCAAAGAAGGTGAACATCTCCATAGACTTAAAGTGGTGGCAGAGATCAAAGAGAGAGAAAAGTGTTAATAAGCTGCAAGGTAAGTGCTCCATGTGCTCTAAAATCGAGCTAGTAGAATTGTAAGAGCATCTCTATGACAGAACTCCCCGCTGAGTCCAATGACAGCTCCCACAAGTCTCTAGAACAAGCAGTTAAGGAGTTATGAAAGGGGGTGTGGCTAAATGGTGTGTGTGTGTGTGTGTGTGTGTGTGTGTGTGTGTGTGTGTGTGTGTGTGTGTGTGTGTGTGTGTGTAGAATCTGTACCATTTGTAAAATCAACCAAGTGTAATGTAATTGAATATGTGTTTGTCCTTTTAAAGGACCAGTACAATGTCAGGAGGGCCGTTTTTTCGGCTTCAAGTTCAAATGTGTCATTTGATTTGTTATAGCCCATCTGTTTTAGTGCACCCTCTCTGAGACTCTGAGCACAGCCAACTCTCAGTATGCTGAGGGGGTTCATTGAAAAGAGATGTCACGTTAGTAGCATCATAATACATGAAGCTTTAAAATGTAAACAAATTCATGGGTCCAGTGTGATCGGTTGCTATGGGAGATTAACATTGGCTAACCTGTGCAAGCAGGTCATAAATAAATTGTCACGACAGTCACGGTTGTAGATGTTTTTGAACCACTACAATTAATTAATTAATTAACAAAGTATGTTGTAGCAAACTAGTTTCCTTACTTGTTTGTGGACTAGCTAGCTGATATATGCCTTATAACTACTGACAACCAACTGACGGCAAATCAGTGTAACAGAGTAAACAATGCAATCTTTGCAGGAATTAGAAATGGTTTAAAATGGTTTGATTATGATGACAACCAGGAAGACAGTTTCTCAAGGGAATTCAGTCATATCTGTCATGCTTTCTGTTAACACTTTGTTTGCCGTTCACGTAGATCTACGTTTCTGTGGCCCGACCGTTGAGTGCCGGAAACGTAGATCTACGTTTCTGTTTCGTTATTTCTTTTATTCGCTATTGCCATTCATAATCCATCAAGGCACCTTGTGCATGCTGTACTGAATGTGTCTGAGATCGCAGTCGGTCAATACCGCCGCCTAACGCCTTGCGGCCGCTATTGTGCACTCCATTTGAAACGATGTGGTTTCTTTTCTCTACCGAGCTGCAGCGTGGGGGCGGGTTCTAAACACTCCAGCAAAACCAGCGCTTGTAGGGATGGCCCGTTCATGTGCAATGCCGGATAACGTCTGAGACAGGATCGCTGTGGATATCTGGAATGGCGATCAGATAATTGGATTATTCTTTTTGCAGTACATCAGAGACCAGGTAAGGACTCTATATTACCAATCTTGCATTGATCCGATATTTTTTTTCCCGCGATCGCTCTGTGTCTGTGTAGTGTGTGTGTGTGTTGTGTCCCGTTGGTCACATCACGGCACGGATGGGCGCCCCGCTCCAAGCCCCCTTTCATGCATGCATGATGAAAGATAATACCGATAATCTAGCGTTAATTTCAGATTGATTGTTGATCCAAGTGAGGAATGGCAACGTGTTTAGTGAATTCCAATAAAACGCTGTTTTCACGTCTTTTCCTGGGATTACTCAGAATCACTCAAACTATACTCATATTCACAATCACCATGGTATAAAACGGAAATGTACGGATGAAAAAATCAGTTTTTTGCATGTTGACTGGAAGAAACTCACTGACAATCGAAAACGTTATTAGATCCATAGCTATAATATTTAATATAGTTTTTAGCACTGCAAACACTGCATTCCCCCCATTGAATAGAACGCTGGCACTGACGGCCCACAGTGCCCCCTGCTGACTGGCAATCAATGTGTTAACAACTGCAACAAGATAGAAAAAACACAATTTTCCTTGTACTTGTTATTTTTATAGGCCTATTTCATTTTTTTTATATCCATGCGACCTCCTTGTGCCCTGGGTTGCCATGGTTACTAACAGTGATTAGCTGCACCCAGAGCCATTTATTACTAGAGTTTGGACGGCGAGGTTTCAAAACAAGTTTAGAGTGTCAGTGGCTTATGGCTCACTATGATAAGGGGGCCACTGGCCACAACATGGCATCCGTCCAGACTCCTACCTGGCCAAACTCTGCTAATAAATGCCTCTGGATGCACCTGCCTACACACACTCTAGAAATCACAGAAGATTTTCAAAACCACATGTCAAACAAATATGAATGACTCAACAGAGACACATGGCGTTGCTTTCAAATTAAAAATTTTTTTGTGAAAAGACAAACAGGTGAACTTTGTTGATGCTATTTACGTCTTCAGGGATTTGCTAACTAAACGCATTTATAAAGGGGTGTCATTGCCAGCGTCTCAGGTGATCATGGCAGCAGTAATGGTTGCCAGGCGAAGGCAGCATAATGCCAGGCGTGCTCGTGAAAGAATATGTCTAATGAGAATATCACTTTTTGATTTAGGCGAGACCGAAATCATCCGGAGACACAGGTTGCCAGCTCAAGCAATTCTTGATCTACTCAATGAAATTAAGGATGATATTGAGCCAGCCACCGAGAGATCCCATGCGATCTTATTTATTATTTAAATATTGTTATTTAACGTTGTCTGCTTCCCCAATGTTGTCGGCGCTATTGATTGATTGATTTTGTAATGAGATTTAGATTTTTGCATCATGCTGCAATTTTTATTTGTGTTATGCATCGCTTTTGCTGCTTGTTTTATTATGTCTTCATTATGTAAAGCACTTTGAACTGCAATCCTTATATGAATGGTGCTATATAAATAAAGTTTATTGTTATTATTTATTATTATTGATGCACTCAGACAGCAACATTTTTAGGAACAGCAATCTATTCGGAATGATGCAAGACATGGATGACACAAATGTTTGTGCTGTAATATTCATTGCCAATGTGTGGGGGGAAATTATGTGCTTTTGTAGGTGACGGCGGCTACCAACTCCATGCCATGGCTGATGACTCCTGTGCGTAATCCTGGCAATGTTGGAGAGGCGGCGTACAATCAGGCTCACATCCGAACGCGCGGTGTGATTGAGCGCACATTATGGCATCTTAAAAAGCCGGCTTAGATGCCTGGATCATAGCGGTGGGGCAATGCTATATATTCCCCCCAAAGCACATCACTCCTTTGGGTGCTGGGTTAGGTAATAATCACAATAAATGATTGTGACAAAAGATATGACGAATGATAGTGACAAAAACAAAGGATGCAATGTGTCATGAAAATACAAATTAAGCAACGAAATAAACTAAATACAATATGAAATAAACAAAATACAAATGGTGAAAAATACTGTTATGTCTATGCCTCATTTTGGGTATATTTTTCCCCCTTCCTGATATCTGCCAACAGCGCTGCCAGGTGCAAACTGCTCCGCAAGCCAACTGCGCTGGAGCAAATCAGGAGCAAATTGCACTAGTGTTTGCGCTTGCGCTATATGATCCGCGCAATATCTTCAGTGAATCGGTTGCAAAGACGGAGCAGATAAAGGTGCTATTAGCGCCACGCAATCCATTCTTTGTGAATTCGCCCCTAACTTTGCCAACTTCGCTCCACTATGAGCAGCTCCAGGACCAACTTAGTTGACATTCGACATACGGACACTGGAAAATGAGTCGGCTAGTGATGTCTGTGTTGTGTTTTTTTGTTTAGCACCACCTGTGGAGGGACTGCTTGTGTCTGCACACATCCGGCAACAACTCGTGCTCCACATCACATGCAAATAATAGTTTTCTGCTCAATGTCTGACTTTTTAAACCCAGACCATGTCCTGATGATGGCCGAAGTACCTACCATTTTTACATTCAAAGAGCCTAAAAGTGGCCTTCTACCGGTAGGCTACATCCGGTAGAGTCAAATCTCTACCTTGGCACGGATTTCTACCGGTGTACCGCTTCAACCGTTCAATACTGGTTCAATACTGCCCACCCCTAATTGCAGCTAAAAGCTTTTCAGTGGTAGGATATATGATGGAAATGCCTGCTTCTGCTGCAACACTCTGGAATGTCATCGTCTCCTATTGAATCTCTCAGCGATGACCACTGCTGCTATTTATATGGACCTATAAGTAAGTGCCCTATAAGTAACCTATAAGTGAGTATATGGTTGTTAAGTGAAGCACATCTTCAAAATTCCTCTAAATCTCCCTTTATGTGAATCATATAAATATATATATATATATA
The DNA here is from genome assembly GCF_963971535.1 of Notolepis coatsorum. Taxonomy (NCBI): domain Eukaryota; kingdom Metazoa; phylum Chordata; class Actinopteri; order Aulopiformes; family Paralepididae; genus Notolepis; species Notolepis coatsorum. Next base: position 18,717,397 of record NC_140184.1, read on the forward strand.
TATATATATATATATATATATATATATATATATATATATATATATATATATATATATATATATATATATATATATATATATATATATATATATATATATATATATATATATATATATATATATATATGTATGCCCGTATTTGCAGTCTTTGCAATATGGATATTGTGTAGAATGTGTACTTTCATATACAATTCGATATATTCTTCAGCCCTAACATGCAGTTATGCAGTAGGCTACAGTAAGCTAAGAGAACGCAAGATAGCTGCAAGCTACACAATATGACTGTGGCAGTAAACTATGGAAATAAAATGTGAAAACAAAGACTCCAGTCTGTGGTTGCTAAGCACTGGCTAACTATTTACAGTACACATTAGAACATTTTGAGGATGATGTGGAATGAATTGGCTGGGATCCCGCTTGTTAGCAGAAATAAATAATTCATTCAAGGTAATCAAGGTAAAACAGGATGGAAAACACCATACCACCACCCCCTTGGCTCAGTGCACATTAAGTACATGTTACCTACGCTTAGCCTGCTCTGGAAAACATCAATCATACTTCTCACTAGGACTAATGAAACACGATGGCCTCTGGGGAGCTATGGCCAGGCCTGGCCTGCTACAGTACGTCTCCTACATGCAGTGCATACAGTAGGCGGAGTGTCATGTTGCTCGAGACAACCGCGGTTGAACCGAGGGTCACTCAGGATGCCTGGGTGGCATCAACAGGATATAGTCATTCAGCCACTCCCTGCGGGACTTCCTCATAGGGGACTTAGACTTTCTAGCAGTCTCAACCTTCAATAATTTGACTGCGATAGAGTTTTCCACAAAGACACAGATTATTACACCTAGCCGTGAGGTTGCAGCAGGCATCTCGTTTGCCTCCAGGCCTGGACCGTACGGCCTTGCTAGGGAGTTCTAGAAATCTGCTCATGTGGTCTTTCATAACATTACATGGTTTATTATTTGTATAACACACAGTGCATTATGCATGGTACACACAGGCTAAACAGAGATACTGAGGGGTATCTAAGGGGTAAAGGTAGCTACAATAAGGCCTTATGTCAAGTTATATTGCTTTATTAGCTCTGTGTTGCAACTGTTCTAGGTCAAACCTCACATTAGCCATTAATTAAACTAATAAACATGCCTGTGTCATACATACATACATACATACATACATACATGTCATACATACATACATACATACATACATACATACATACATACATACATGTCATACATACATACATACATACATACATACATACATACATACATACATACATACATACATACACACACATACATACATACATACATACATACATACATACATACATACATACATACATACATACATACACATACATACATACATACATACATACATACATACATACATACATACATACATACATACATACATACATACATACATACATACATGTCATACATACATACATACATACATACATACATACATACATACATACATGTCATACATACATACATACATACATACATACATACATACATACATACATACATACATACATACATACATACATACATACATACATACATACATACATACAACATACATACATACATACATACATACATACATACATACATGTCATACATACATACATACATACATACATACATACATACATGTCATACATACATACATACATACATACATACATACATACATACATACATACATGTCATACATACATACATACATACATACATACATACATACATACATACATACATACATACATACATACATACATACATACATACATACAAGTCATACATACATACATACATACATACATACATACATACATACATACATACATACATACATACATACATACATACATACATACATGTCATACATATATACATACATACATACATACATACATACATACATACATACACGCCATACATGTCATACATACATACATACATACATACATACATACATACATACATACATACATACATACATACATACATACATACATACATACATATACATATACATACATACATACATACATACATACATACATACATACATACATACATACATACATACATACATACATACATACATACAGAAAAAAACTATAGTTTTGAGTAGTGATGCACCGATGTGAAAATTGTGGCCGATACCGATAACCGATATTAATATTGCTGTTCTGGCCGATACCGATATTTACCGATGTCGATATCTCTGTATAGAAAACACTTTTTTATGATAATCAAATAAAGAGCTATTTTCCAAAACGCATAATTTTTTTTACTTTTGTAACTTATTTTCAGAAATGACTGATATTTTGAAACTATTTAAGGCCAAAACATGTAAAAAGAAGAAAAAAAAGATTATATTTTTTTTTTTTTTTTTTTTATAATATCGTCCCTATCTTGATATCGGACCGATACCGATGTGTAAAAAAACTGCCATATCGGCCGATATTATATCGGCGGCCGATATATCGCGCATCACTAGTTTTGAGGACATGCCTGGAGCGGCTTCTGAGATCATCTGCCCCTGTGCGTTTCAGTGAGCCCGGTGTGTCAGTCAAGGGAACACACTGGGACACCCGGTATAGAACTCAAGTATCATCCAATACAAGGCCTCCATGACACCCGGGAGAGTACAAAAGTCTTGGGGATGGGCAGAGTTTGTCTTTGCCTCACCTACAAAAGGTGCACCCTTTCACCGCTGCTAGAAGAGCGAGTAATTGCCCTGGCCGTCTCTCGTCTTGGTAATTGTATCTCTCCCCTCTTTCTCCCTCCGATCAGCTGGCACCCTGGGCTTTCTTTACACCGGTCCCCATGGCAACCACCATACACAAAAACAACCTAGGGACATTTCTGCCCTGATATCCTCTTGGCATTCCATCCTGAGGTGTTCTAATTGGAAAGCAAGCAAGTTAAGAGCACTCCGATGGCAGACTGATAGGGATATGTGGGATATAGAACCGGCAGGCTGGTTGTGTCTACGGGGAGGGGGGGGAGGGGGCTCTCAGGGTCAAAGCTAGGAGGATCTTAGACAAATGCAGCATCTCTAAAGAAAGCAGAAACACAGACACACAGATGGGAAACAAATAGCCCTTATACACATCTAAACCCTAAGCCCCACGACTACTTTCTGTGGTGTTTAATTTCACCAAGTCGATACAATACAGTGCAGGCTACACTTGTTTGTTTGTTTAACAAGCGCCATAAACATTGGCTCGACATTACTGTAAATGTCACAGAGCTGGGGTCAACTTCCATGCCAGTCCTTTCCCTATAAGGAGAGAGCATTAGCTACCAACGTGAAGGGGTGAAGTAAACAAGCAGTGCAGCAAGGGGTTAAAGCTCTGCGCATGCTGTGTGCATGGGGTCTCCTGGGAGCGACGTTAGCCATGGGTGAGTGGCTGTGAGGGTGTTCTGGGGGAGGGGAGGGCCAGGCTGAGGGAGGGGCTTGCCGGGGTTTGATGTTTAACATGCAGGTTTGTTTAACCTCCCGTGCTTTCTACATGGTTAACCACCCGACTTACTACTACACCGCGAGGAGGTATAGCATAGGGCCAGATGCTGAATCCAAACAAACAGAAACGTATCTTCGCACTGTTTCACTGTTTCTTTCATCATATCAGCGTCTCTCCTTGTAGGTATACTGGGAAAGCTACACACGGAAACGTCGGGGTAACCATGCGCACCGCGTCAACGACGGCCCTTTAGATAGTCACGGCCGTTTGGTTGAATCAAACCCGCCCATTGTCTCCGCGGTCAGATATGAGCCCGTCGTTCGGTGACGCGACTTCACCCTGAGCCACACAAAAGTGCCCTCTGTGCAGGGAGTCTGCACACAAAATGTCAGTTGACAAGACGGGGCAGGGGGTATAAAAGGTCTCCTTAGTGTTGGGTGACAGTTATTACCCCCTACACTGAAACCAAATACCTGTGGGGCCAGATAGCATTATCTTATTATGAGCCATGCTGAGGGACAGCCTGTAATCAGGCACTGGGCCTTGATCATCTCTTTGCTTGTTGGGGTCTCTGGCTGGGTCACTCCCTCCATTCCCATGTCAGGAAACCATGGCAGCGAACCTGTAAAAAAATTTAAAGCCTGACAAGAGCATTTACACTATTCTTCCGTGGCAAGGTTATGTCTTTCATGACGACGGCCCCTAGACGACGACGCTCGGCTGTGTTGTTTGAGATCCAGTTGGAGTGGCTGCCTAAAATAAATATGGTGTATGATGAATGTTTCTGGATGGCATATTTCTCCCTTATCGTTAGTTCATGCAAATCTGTTTGGTGAATTTTGTATTTATTTATTTTCATTGTTGTAATGCTCCAGTTGTTTTTGTGTTGTTGTTACTGCAACCTTGTACTGTTTTTCTGGTTTGTTTTTCCGTAATGAGTGTGCTTGGAAATGCAGTACCAGCCGGGTCCAATTTGGAACCAAATCTCGATACCCAAGCAGAGTCGTTAGCTAATCATCAAACCAGAGAGCTTAGAGTATAGGAAAAGAGAAAGAAAGCCTCACTGAGAACTCAACGCCACGCCATTCACATCATCGACAAAACTAGGTGCACTGCACACCAACCCACCTCTTAAATATCAGGAATGTCAATTTCAATATTTAAACGAAAAAATTATTAAAAAGATTAAAAAATAATATTCTAACCCTAACTAACCTTACTGTCATGCACTTGTCCTAATAAACTAACCTACACTGTAGCACTCAACACTTTGATGAACATTATTGGTACTCAGTTGTGCCCTTCCTGATGACTTGTCGTACAGAACTTGTAAGTCGCTTTGGATAAAAGCGTCAGCTAAATTACTAAATGTAAATGTAATATTTTAAATAAAATGTGTTCTCATTTTGATGTCAAAACTAGACAAAAATCGCTTACCCTCGTTGTCTGTAAATTGTCAAAGAAAATTAATACATCATCATTATGCAACAGGGGTCAGCTGAATGACATTCCGAGTTTGAAATGTACATTTGTTTCTAAGACCCTAAACATGGCAAATCTGTTGCTCAGTGAAATAAGCATCCTCTACTTTTACTGATATAATACAAATTTTACGTCTCACTCCATTAATTTTGTAGTCATAGGTCTGCATATTTCCCCAGAGCTGGTGACGGACGTAGCCATGGAGTCCGGCGTCTCCCGTCCTCTGTGTCTCAGCTCTCACTGATGGTATACACTGCTTCATACTCTCAGCTCTCACTGTGAGCCAGTGTGTAGACAGAACATGATGGTATACACTGCTTCATACTCTCAGCTCTCACTGTGAGCCAGTGTGTAGAGAACATGATGGTATACACTGCTTCATACTCTCAGCTCTCACTGTGAGCCAGTGTGTAGAGAACATGATGGTATACACTGCTTCATACTCTCAGCTCTCACTGTGAGCCAGTGTGTAGAGAACATGATGGTATACACTGCTTCATACTCTACGCAAATAGATTTTGTTCTTAAGAATCTCCTGAAATTCGTTTCTGCAACAAGTCACTGGGTCTCATTCCCGAATGAATCTACGACCAAAAATGTCCTCTTAGGCAGATTTCTGCCCATTTAAGACATATTAGGGCTGGTAGCGCGATTCCCCAAATTTCCCTGAGATCAGATTTGAGCGTGGCTGAGAGCAGATTTAAGAGTGCTGAGGGGCACACTTATGATTGATTGACTAATTGAACATTTTATTTTCAATTAGTCAATATATTTTATTATATTGAAATTAGGGATGCTCGATATTGGCTTTTTTACCGATACCGATATACCGATATTGTCCAACTCTTAATTTACGATACTGATATCAACCGATACCGATATATGCAGGGTTTCCCCCCCCCAAAAAACTGAATAATTTCAGGTATTTAACATTACATATGTCTTGTTGTGGAACTAACATAACATTATGCATACTTTTGACAATAAATAAAATCAGAATTTGTTCTTACTTGCTTGCCTGGGTAAATAAAGGTTATAGAAATGTAAAAAAAATAGAAAAGAAAATTGAAAACCGATACCGATATTTTCCGATATCACATTTTAATGCCAATATCGGTAGGCCGATAATATCGGACATCCCTAATTGAAATACACTATAGCCTATACACCAACACTGAAATGACAGTGGATAAATAAATAAATAAATAAATAAGAACTAAAGCTAATCGGTGGAAATAGAGTAGACTGCATTAATATTCCATAACAAGTATTGTGTGCGCCAGGACGGGAGACGTCAGACTCCATGGCTACGTCCGTCCGTCACCAGCTCTGGGGAAATATGCAGACCTAGTATGACTCTACAAAATTAATGGAGTGAGACGTAACATGCTCTGGAGGCATTGTTTTGTATGCAAATTACCTGAGCGGGGACGCGCTTTCGTGTTTAACACTTTCAGTGCCAGGCCGTGTTTTCCTTTTTACCCCGTTGATGCCACGGTCCACGGCCCATGTAACGTTAATATCGCCTAATCTATGTTTTAAATTATGCTATGTGTCTAATCTGCCCATCGCTTATCAAATAATCATTTTCCAGTCAACATTGGCAAAGCAGATTGTGTTTTTATCGCTTCATTTCCTTTTTATAGCATTTTGAAAACCACTCGGTTTTGAAGAAAAAACAACACATCCCATGATAATCGCCTTTTACTGGAATATTCCAGAACGCTATCATTTGTCTGTCTATTTATGAATCGTTTTCAAATAAACGCTAGATGGTCGATAGTATATGTGTGCACACGCACGCTCGTGCCGTACGCTGATAATCGCTGCTATTATTTCCTCATGGCTTTTACAGTGAAACAGCCATATCACATATAGTGGAAACGCTTATATCGCCATGAAAACGAGTCTGATTAACCTAACACTGATAACATAGATTCCTTACCTGACATCAGATGGTATCCAAATGGTATATTCCAATTCCTGATCACCATTCGAAAAAATCGATAAGTATATTGATCCAACGTGTGTACAGTATAACCCATGATCGCCGCGGCTCAGATGCTCCAGAATGAACTCTGGTAACTCCGGCTGCATCAGTGGACTGGAAAATGTGGACTGGAATATTTTTTTCCCCCATCCATTTTCATTGAGTCCATTCCAAAAGGGTGATTTACCATCTGGGAGACGATAGGGGGCGCTTTTTTCACATCTGATCGCCGGTGGCCCCTGGATCTCCAACGGTAGGCTCGCGTGATGCAATATGATTTCAGATCGCTAATAAAAAAATTAAAAAAATATCCAGAGAAAAGCCGCGACATGGCTTTCAACGTCACAATCGTAAACCCGAGATTAGCCGTGAGTGGCGCTCAAAGTGTTAAGACATGGTGTCATTCCCCAAGCAGATGTCACAGGTGCGACCGTTTGAGCCACTTAAGACATATTACCAGAACGTTGGGGACTCAGAGTGAACTTGTCAATGATTCTGTCTCAGTCGGTTCCAAGATAAGTCTTCCAAGAGAACTCTTTGGAAAATGTTGGGGAATGAGACCCAAAGTATCCCAACTGACCTTAACTCATTTGGGGCCAAACCCGAGATAAGTCGGGTTAACTCGCCATGCGCTGGGCGCCAGACCCTCGTTTTTTCTTTTTTAATATCCTATTCAATGCCAGGGACCTGTATGTTGCCGTTAGAAGGCCTACTGCGACGCCGAGGGTGCAGTACCGGCCAGATTCTCCCAGGTGGCGGTATCGAGCTGCAGTCAACCCTGTTCCAGACCCTGTGTTACACTGCAAAGGTCTCCGTTTATAGTAGTGTGGGTATACAGTGGACGTCGTTGCAATGTATTGTGGCGGAAGAGAGTATTTTAGTGTCATATTTATTACATTGTCATGAGATATTCCGCTTGTCGGCTAACTGCTAACGTGCGCGGACTGATGACGACATCAACTCGACTCGAGACATTCGCAGCAGCGTAAGAAGTTCATTAAACTTGACGATAATTATCTATATCGAATTATATGAAAATAATTTTATCATTTTATCGCGATAGCGTTTTTGGTCATATCGCCCAGCCCTAATCTGACGTAAATTCTGGCTTGATTGTGCAAGATTTTCATACCGATCCAGCTGATCAGCGCTTTTAGCGTTCAATACTAATGCCGTTACTGGTAATCAATCATCAGAAACGACCCCCCCACCCCCTCCCTCTTTCATGCATTCATGATGAAACATAATACCTACTGTATAAATTTGATTCGGGAATACTAGCGTGTATAGGCAAGAAACGCCAACGCAAATAGTAGAATTGACCTATATGGCTATTACGCAGCCTTTCAGGAATTACCCCATACCGCTGTAAAACCATACTTATATTCACCACGGTATAACATGGGAATGTATTAGGGCTGACCCCTATTAATCGATTAGTCGACTAATCGGTCGAAAGGAGCCGTAGTCGACTGCCCAACCTCTTAGTCGAATATAATTTAAAAAAAATTAAAAAAAAATTTAAATCATTCTTTCCAAAAGAAAAGAGGCCTAGAAGCGTGGCTAACGCTAATGGCACGCATACCAGAGGCTAACTTCCTACGAAAACAGGCACAGAGGCACTGAAAGAGGATTTCACCCATCTAATGAACACACTAGACTAGACAAATATCAAGATGTATCCATCAGTGGACCAATTGCATGCTTTTGCAGAGGACAAGAAGCCTTCAGTCGACTCCTTCAGACATTAAGCACCCCCCACAGCCCAAATGGAATGATAAAAAAATAAAAAATAAAAATGTAAGTCGACCAATAGACTAACGGCAAATTTTGGCCAATCCTAGTCGACCATCCAAATCCTTAGTCGGGGACAGCCCTAGAATGTATGCATGGGAAAATTATCTCTTTTTTGCATCTTGACCAGAAGAAACACAGTGTCAAATGACTATAGCAATGTATCCATGGCTATAATATAGAATATAGATTTAGCTATACAAACAAGGTCACGCAGTCGTGTCTTTTAATGCTTGGCCCAGCTACAACGGGACCCGTCTAATAGCTGGCGCTGAGTTAACAGGGACAATAACTAGAATCTAAAACATCAAAAGCCTATAACACACATGTGTTTCCATTCCTGTTTAAAGAAATAATAATTATTCAAAATTCTAAATGAAATAGTAGCTGCAACTGATAGTGGTTTGAACAAGTACATTCCTGTGGACCCCCAAAGACCCCTCACGTTGTTGTAATTTGTCTGCCCAAATAAGGGAGGGGGGGGGCAGTTCCCTCTGTCTTCCACAGCATGGGAAAGTGAATGGGTTATTAAAGAGATAATGTGTAATTGTGGCGCCCATTGACGTTGAGCAGTACTGCCTCTGCGCTTACAATTCTCTTTTGAACGCATAAGTTCATTAGCATTCGTATCGTATATGTTATACAAGTTAGAAATGTACACATTATACAGTATATAGACATAGAAACTATCATGTCTCATTCATTCTAGGCATACGTCTGGTATTGCGAGAAGACTGACCAAACTGGTCGCACCGGACCATTTGAGGCTATTGCAGTGAAAGTGAGTGTGTTGTAGCTCAGCTTGCAATACACTCCAGAGGTTAATTCATTAATAAAAAAGTTACGTCTTTACCTTGAAAGAGGTCTTCTAATATCAATTTATCTCTCTGAAAGGGCAGGGGATTTTGACCTTTGAAGCGGCAATTTGAAACAAGGAAAAAACGCTAGATTAAAGGAGAACTATTTTACTATTTCTTTCACTATTTGGGCACTTTTACACAATTCCTGTCAGTCTATGGAACACCTCTGTATTTTAATTTTTTTTTTCATTGTTTTGTATTTCTAATCAAGTCCTCAAAACAGCATTTTTCTACCTCAAGATCTCGAGCCGTTTTGAGCCTGGGCTCCAACCACTGTGTGCAGCTCATCATGTACCTGATGCCACACAGCCACATTATCATGCAGCGGTGTCTCTCTGACATCACAAATCATCACATTTTCAAATGACTCAGTTCAGTGAGGGTGAATATTGTGAGAGGAGAATTGGAAGAATGCGCCAATATGAGAATTAGAGACATAGATCATATTAATATAAGTTCACATAGCTAGGAAACAATGCTAAACACTCAAAAAGGCCATTTATAAGATAGTTCCCCTTTAAGCTAAATTTGCTTAGCATTGCTGCAGGTCCCCCGACGTCACTAGCCTTATAGTGGGGGGCGTAACAGAATTGCAACATCTGCTCCTTCAGTGTTAGCAATGTGGTTCTTAAGGATAGGCTAGTTAGAAAAACATATAATCCTGCTGCAAAACGTCACTTTACCTCTCACCCCACATGCACTGTAAAGGAGGAAATGGGCCGTATGGGAACTAAGCATGGTTTTAGTTTAGTTGACGAGTTCGGCTAAGCCGAGAGAATCCTGAAGATCATTAACCTCAGTCTCACAGGAGGGCAGATCAGATCGATCATGGGCTGGCTAATAATCAACAGTGTTGACTATCAATGTCATGTTTCTCTTGGGTAAATATATGCACACAAGTACTAACTGCTCATTCTGGGAGCTTGAAATCTTGCTGTGTGTGACCATGAGCTTTAGTGTCAAGTTCAATAAGACCAACATTTGAATTGGGTAATATTATATTAAAGGAGCATTATGGGAAATTTGCCTTCTCCAGAGTCAGACAAAAATATACTGTAGATTAGGGCTGTCCCCGACTAAGGATTTGGATAGTCGACTATGATTGGCCAAAATTTGCCGTTAGTCGACTATTAGTCGACTAAAAGATTAAAAAAAATAAAAAAAAGTATAATATATATATATTTTTTTGTTATCATTCCATTTGGGCTGTGGGGGGTGCTTAATGTCTGAAGGAGTCGACTGAAGGCTTCTTGTCCTCTGCAAAAGCATGCAATTGGTCCACTTGTCTAGTGTGTTCATTAGATGGGTGAAATCCTCTTTCAGTGCCTCTGTGCCTGTTTTCTTAGGCAGTTGGCCTCTGGTATGCGTGCCATTCGCGTTAGCCACGCTTCTAGGCCTCTTTTCTTTTGGAAAGAATGATAAAAAAATAAAAATAAAGATTTTTTTTTTTTTATAAATATATCCTATATATATTTTTTTTGTATTCGACTAAGAGGTTGGCAGTCGACTACGGCTCCTTTCGACTGATTAGTCGACTAATCGACTAATAGGGGTCAGCCCTACTGTAGATAGATACCAATTTCCTCTCTGTGCATTCAGTATAAAGCTATCTGGCTGCATACTAGCCTAGCTTAGCACAGTGAATGGAGGCGGTTGTGTATAGCGGCTAGCCTAGCTAAAACTCCAGGAGAGGTGTGTTAGTTGGCCAACATCTAGGCTAGCTGCTACACATCTGCTTCCATTCATTTGTGCTAAGCTAGGCTAGCTTGCACAAATAGCTTTCTACTGAGCGCACAGAGAGGGAATTGGTATCTATCTTCAGACTCTGGAGAAGATGGTAAGCACATTTCCCATGTGTGGCGTGTTCCTTTAACATTGATGAGAACGAATGAATGAGGAATTAAATCTGCATTACACCAACACCAGTGTAGACTGATCTTGTGAAAGTATATCATTTAACCTCGACAAGCAAAAAGGCCTAATTCCTTAAAAAAGAGGGGGAGATCAGCTGAAACCACTAATCAATAAGGAAGGCCTGAGAATAAGCACAAATAAACATTTGACTGTTGAGGAAATTGATAGAGGTAAGTAAACTAATACTGCAGACCTATATCACCTAATCTGCCTTATAGCCCAAATATAACCAATTTCATCAGAAAGCTATTAGGTTCAAGTAAATATGATAAGTAATTAAATGTTATCTCTAGGCTTAGTATTAACAATCCCTTTAGCCAAGTAAGTACACTGCACCAAGACTTTGTGCAAAATAACATGATCAGAACCGAAACTAGGGGGAAGAACATCAGAATTTAACAAAATACGAATTTACTTGATTCTAAATGTTTGTTTACATCGACAAGGTAAGTCTCCAGGGCAACTAAGACAACTGTGAGTTGTTAATTCTCCACAACCAAGTGAGGTATTACTATTAATGCATCAAAGTATATCTGTGAAAACCTTACCATGAAAGTCTACTTGATGACAATAAATACTCCAAAGTTCCCGAACGTCAACCCTAAATTCATTTGAAGTCCGGTGCAAGCAGCAGGTGTGTTTATGAAGCGCAGGTATCCTTGGTAGCCTCTAGCCAGCATGTTAGGTCTCACCACGCTGATTACAGCGAGCTAAAAATGGCTTTGTGCTAACATAGACAGCAGGCAGATAAAAGCCATGATGTCACAGGGGAGAAGGAGGAGCACACAGGCCACAGGTCAGGTGTCTGCGGTGAACTACTGCTGCTCCTTTGCCATCTCTCTTTTGAATCCCCCTGTTGGGGTGTGGTGGAGGGTATATTCGGGTATAGAATAGAATAGAATAGAATAGATCTTTATTGTCATTGTTACAGTTGTTACAACGAAATTTAAAATGCAGCCCGAGGTGTATGTAGACACTGTGGATTAATTGTATATCCCCCGCCATCCCAAATTGTAATTCCCCCCCCTCCCCCACAGACAGCCCACTGTCCTCACAAATACCCCTGTTTGTTACAGACTGCTTTAATGCCGGTGGAAAACCTGTTGTAGTTTGACATTTACACACGCTCATCAGGCCTATCCTGTGTGTATTCTGTATGCCTTGAGCATTCTAGGAGCAGTCGAAATTCACGACACTACCCCCCCCCCCCCCCCCCCCCCCCCCCCCCCCATGACCATGACCACCTCCATCTCCTTAACACACCCCTCCCCATCACCCGATACCACCCCCCCCCTCCCTCTCCTAACTAGAACCCCCCTCCCCTCCTTGATCCCCCTCCAGCCTACCCAGAAGTCCACTCTCTGACCCTATTCTGGAAGACACTCTGATGTCACGAGACCGCCGCCATCTTGGTATGAGGGTAACAAACTGATTTCTACCATCAAATGCATGCATTGAGCTCCGTTTTTATTACATGTTTTATCACATTCTTCACAAATATTGAGGCCAACATGGCATTTCACTATTTCGAAAGCCTTTCTGGTGATTCTAAGGCGAGATATGAGTCAAAGAAGCTCCCCCTGATTGACTGGTGTTGTGGGCGTGGTAGCTACATGCTAAGCTAACGTTAATTACATCATATCGAACCGATAGGAGCTTATCTTATCTAATCTTACGTGGTGGTACCACGTGTGCCACTACCCGATCAAACATCCACGTAAGATTAGATAAGATAAGCTCCTATCGGTTCAATATGATATAATTAACGTTAGCTCAGCATGTAGCTATTTGTCTAGGTTAACACTATGGTCGCCAAAAACGCCGTACCACGTCATTCCCCGCCATGCTCATTCTGCCAAAGACGCCATACCACGTCTTTGATATCAATATTTCAAAAATCTGTGATCGAAATCATATTTCTCCCCCGGAGACTTGAGATCTACTGTTGATCCCCTCTCAACTCTCCAACGGTTCAAGAGCGCCATCTGGTGGCCGATCGGCGGATCGCCCAGAGCGGAAACAGGAAATGGAAGCTGGTGCTCATTCCAATTCGGTCCGATCACTCGCTAATAGTCCCAGGACTCGAGCTAGAAACAACGGATAGCAATCCGTTACCAATAACTCGATAAACAACATGATTTGGACGTATATACTATTATACAACCTGGAAATGGATCGCATATTTCTACATCCCATAATAGGAATATTTCTGCTCAGCGCCCAACGCTATGAGGAAGCTACGGTAAGATTCAGCGTTATTTTTTAACGTGTTCGATACTAACTGCTATAATGATCATATCACCCACACTAGATGAATCATCTAACGTTGGCCACGGAATTATAAACGACCCCCCCCCCCATCCGGTCAACATCAGATGATCAGTAGTAACTTCTAGAAGCACGTCCATTTGAAATTTTTTATCTCGCGCAGATTGCTATCAAACTGTATACAATCATCAATATAATGCATTTAGGGCTATAAATCACGTTCTGGAGAAAGCTGCAGAAAACGATAAAAACATACTTGTACTTTAGACCGTATTTTAGTATTAATATGTGAATGAAAAAGTATAACGTTGCTACACCCTGAACAATAGATACTTGATGTTGAATGGGCCATAGTAATGTCAATTTAGCAATACAATTTAAAAAGTTATAGCCCTGCAAAGAAGGGGAACTTCTCCATAGACAAATAGAGCTGGCGGAGGATGGTATATTAAGAATATAAGCCAGGCGACCAAAGTGTTAACGTAGCTAACGTTAGCTGCCAGCCACTTTTTCCTCCGTGATGGTATAAAACTTGCGATTTGGATTTCTGTTTTTGTCATTAGTACAACGCGTAACACAGCAGCTCTTTGGCATTGTGAAGGACTGAAGAAAATTCCGCTTGATTGTCTTTAATTTGCCGCTTTAACGATCCGTTTCTCCACTAAATGAAGCATACACAATGTACCAGGCGGGACAGTTTCCCCCCACGCTGCAGTTGCGTAGCAACAACAGACAGGAAGTTGACTTCGAGAATAAAGAGCCACGCCTGAGTGGACTCGAGAGCTCACCTGGGGACACATCAGCTGGTGTCCCGGTCGGGTCATCCAGGCTATAACTCTGAATAAACCTTTGTTTTATCAAAGCATACCTTCGACGGTCTACCTTTATTGATCAGGTTCAATTCCCTAACAACATCAACTGCCTTCTCTGGGGATATAGTAGGGATCCGCAGATACTGATGGTATTCAATATGGAGCCGATACCTTGCTAAGTAGGTAGGTAGGCCTGCTGTATTTTTTATGAGCAGGTCGGTCACCACACAGTAAGTAAAATCAACTGACCGTCAGAACTATTGTAACATTTTAAAATGACACAGATGTCAAATTGTATAGTGTACTCAATATTGTATGCAGTGTACTCAATATTGTATGCAGTGTACTCAATATTGTATGCAGTGTACTCAATAGGGTATGCAGTGTAGTAGTGTACTCAGTATTGTATGCAGTCAGTATACTCAGTATTGTATGCAGTGTACTCAGTCTCAGTATTGTATAAAGTGTACTCAATATACAGTGAATGTGCCAAATATTGTATGCAGTGTACTCAATATTGTATAAAGTGTACTCAATATTACATAAAGTGCACTCAATATACAGTGTACCCAATATTGTATGCAGTGTACTCAATATTGTTTCAAGTTTCAAGTTCCTTTAATAGTTGTCATACAGAAGTACAGAATACTTTTATACAAAATGCTTCTTACTGTTACGCTCCAGAGACTGTGCTAGACAAGATAAGTATGAAATAAAATAGTATAGCATGTAAAATAGAAATAAAAATAGAAGTCACAGTGTTCAGTATAGACATATGTACAATGTTCGATGC
Organism: Notolepis coatsorum; assembly: GCF_963971535.1. Taxonomy (NCBI): domain Eukaryota; kingdom Metazoa; phylum Chordata; class Actinopteri; order Aulopiformes; family Paralepididae; genus Notolepis; species Notolepis coatsorum. The sequence goes on from NC_140184.1 coordinate 18,732,815, forward strand.
AGAATAGAAGTAACTGAGTTACCATACAATATACAATATACTATGCAATGTACTAATATACAATACTATATAGTGCAAAGCAGAAATGGGATGAGGTACAATTTAGGTATAATTTACAGTAAGGTGTACGAGTTGTAGTGCAAATCCTTTACCAATAAATATAAAGTGTGTTTAGGTGATCTAAAGTGTGGAGAGTGGGTGCTGCAGTGTGTTGTTTGTTTAAAGTGAGTGTGTGCGTGTGGATGTGTGCTGTGTGCATTTGATGGTTGTTGCATAGTGTTTATTGTTCGTTGAGCAGCCTGATGGCCTGGGGATAGAAGCTTCTTCTGAGTCTTTCTGTACTCGCCATGAGACTCCGTTATCGCTTGACTGACCGCAGCAGTTCAAAGGGGCAGTTGTTTGGGTGGCTGGAGTCCTTGATGATTCTCTTAGCCTTACCCCTGCACCGCTTGTTGTAAATGTTCTGGAGGGTGGGGAGCCCCCCTCCAATTGTGCGTTTGGCTGAACGTGTCACTCTCTGTAGTCTGCTTCGGTCTTGTGCAGTGCTATTCCCAAACCAGGAGGTGATGTTGCCAGTCAGGATGCTCTCTATTGTACATGAGTAGAAGTTCTTAAGGGTCTTCTGACTGACTTGGAACTTCCTTAGGCGCCTGAGGAAGTAGAGGCGTTGTCGTGCCTTCTTCACAACACTGTCAATGTGTGTGGTCCATGTCAAGTCCTCGGATATGTGGGCTCCGAGGTACTTAAAACTGTTCAATCTCTCAACCGGTCCCCCGTCGATGCTGAGGGGGCTGTAGTCCCTGACCCCCGACCTCCTAAAGTCCACAATCATCTCCTTTGTTTTGCTGACGTTCAGGGAGAGGCTGTTCTCCTGGCACCATCCCGCCAGGACCTTGACCTCTTCCAGGTAGGCCCTCTCGTCGTTTGCAGAGATCAGGCCCACCACTACTGTGTCGTCAGCAAATTTGATGATTGTGTTGTTACTCCGCTGAGCCACACAGTCATGTGTGTACAGGGAGTAGAGGAGGGGACTCAGAACACAGCCCTGGGGGGCCCCTATGTTGAGGGTGATGGATGAGGAGGTGCAGTTGCCTGCTCTCACCACCTGGGGTCTGCCCGTCAGGAAGTCCAAGACCCACTGGCAGAGGTCATAGTTCAAGCCCAGGTCCCTGAGCTTGGCTATGAGTTTGGAGGGGACTATGGTATTGAATGCTGAGCTGTAGTCGATGAATAGCATTCTCACATAGTTCCCCTTCCTCTTGTCCAGGTGTGATGCTGCTGTGTGCAGCACATGGGCTATGGCGTCCTCCGTGGACCTGTTGGGGCGGTATGCAAATTGCAGGGGGTCCAGGTTGATGGGGAGGGAGGAGCAGATGTAGCCCTTTACTAGCTTCTCAAAGCACTTCATGGCTATGGAGGTGAGAGCTACAGGGCGGTAGTCGTTGAGGCAAGCAGGCTTGGATTTTTTAGGTACAGGGATGATAGTGGACTTCTTCAGGCAAGTGGGGATGACAGCCTGTTCTAAGGACAGGTTAAATATGTCAGTGAATACCGGGGCCAGTTGGTCGGCACAGACTTTTAGGACGCGGCCGGGGATGCCGTCCGGTCCTGCTGCCTTCCTGATATTCACTTTTTTAAAGGTCCACCTCACCTCATGCTCTGTTACCCTGAACACTGAGTATCCATCAGCAGACCCCCCCCCCCCTTTGCCGTGGCTTGTAGGCTGGTGTTGTTATTACCAGCCTCAAACCTCACATAGAAGGTATTGAGATCATTTACTAAGGAGATGTCACTGTTCAGTTTGAGGGAGGTGCCTTTGTAGTCTGTCATCGTTTTGAGGCCCTGCCACATAGCTCTGGAGTCAGCCTGTTCAAACTGAAGCTCAATTTTATCCCTGTAGCGCTGTTTTGCCTCTATTACTGTCCTCCTTACGTTGTATCGCGCCACCTTGTGGTCATTCATGTTGCCTGCCACCAGGCCGGCGTTGTATGCTGTGGTGCGCGCTTTCAGAGCTTGTCTACCCAGGGCTTTTGATTTGGGTAAACTTTAATTATGGTAGTGGGGATTGTTTCTTCCACCAAAGTACGAACAAAGTCCAGCACTGTCTCCGTGTAGTCATTAATGTTATCTGTGTCACGGAACACGCTCCAGTCTGTGCACTCAAGCGCAGCCTGTAGCGTCTCCTCTGACTCCACATCCCAGTTCTGCACCTCTCGCAAGACTACCGGAGTGCTCTTGATTCTTTGTTTATATTTTGGTGAAAGAAAGATGGCCGCATGATCAGATTTTCCGAAGCCACTAGCAGAATGAGCCTTGTACCCACCCTTGAATTGCGAGTAACAGTGGTCTAAAATGTTACCGCCTCTGGTGTTACAAGTCACATGCTGATAGAAGTCCGGCAATACCTTTCTCAGATTGGCGCTATTGAAATCACCCACAACCACAATAGCAGCGTCAAGGTTCGCTGACTGGAGTTTGTTTACCTCGTCGTGGAGCCTGGAGAGCGCGTCACCAGTGTTTGCTTGCGGTGGAATATAGACTCCGACCAGGATGATCGACGTTAGCTCCCTCGGGAGGAAGAAAGGTCGACACTTGATGGATATATATTCCAGGTTGGGGGAGCAGTGGTTAGAAAGTTCCTTCACGTTGGCTGGATCGCTCCAATTGTTGTTCAACATGAAGGCTATTCCACCTCCACGCTGTTTGCCGGATCCTACTGTTCTATCCTTGCGGTGAATGAAGAAGTGTTCGGCCGGTTGGATGGCGTGGTCTGGGACGTCCGGCGTCAACCACGTCTCGGTGAAGCAGAGAACATTGCAGTCTCTAACGTCTCTCTGGAATTTAATCCTTGCTCGGATGTCATCTAGTTTATTGTCTATTGATTGTACATTGGCTAGCAATATACTGGGTAGTGGCGTCCTGTGCCGCCTGGTTCTCAATCTATTACGGACTCCAGCTCTCTTTCCTCGCCGCCTGGTTCCTTTGTTCCTTGGGTCGAGATCTGGTCCGATTGTCCTCAAGATCTCAACAGGCCATTGTTGTGGTTCAGAGAGCTGATCCAGAGAGTAATCCAGTTGGTAAGTTTCCCGTAATCCAATGTCTACTTTGAACCAACTTCATTCCAAGCATTGCTATCTCAGTGATCAATAAAAGTCAGTCAAACAGATAGGCAGGCAAGAAATTCAAAAATGTTCAAATTTTGTATATTAAATAATACGCTGTATTCTGTGCTCTGACTACCCCCTAAATTATTATTATCTATGTTTGTTTGTTTGTTTGTTTGTTTGTTTGTTTGTTTGTTTGGCTGGACCCTGATCTTTCTCCTCACTAGAGGATGAGCAGGCTGGACCCTGATCTTTCTCCTCACTAGAGGATGAGGTGGCTGGACCATGATCTTTCTCCTCACTAGAGGATGAGGTGGCTGGACCCTGATCTTTCTCCTCACTAGAGGATGAGGTGGCTGGACCCTGATTATAGCGGCACGGTGGTGTAGTGGTTAAACACTGTCGCCTCACAGCAAGAAGGTCCAGGGTTCGATTCCCGCTTGGGGACCAGGTTTCCATGATGCCAGTTACCCAGGTGGGGTATCTCCCAGGCCTTTCTGTGTGGAGTTTGCATGTTCTCCCCGTGCTCGCAAGGGTTTCCCCCCCGATAAGATAAACCCAATGGAAAAACATGCACAACAACAAGATCGCTAACGCTGTGGCGTCCTTGACGAAGACGGACAGGAGCACTTGGATTGGTCCCCTGGCGCGGCTCACGTTGCGCCTGTCTGCTCCCGGCTGCCCTTGGGGGGGAAGGACGACGGGATGGGTTAATCGCAGAGACGAATCGCATACATGCATCGCATGCATGCCTGCCGATTGATGACCTCTCTCTCTCTCTCTCTCTCTCTCTCTCATCTTTCTCCTCACTAGAGGATGAGGTGGCTGGACCCTGATCTTTCTCCTCACTAGAGGATGAGGTGGCTGGACCCTGATCTTTCTCCTCACTAGAGGATGAGCAGGCTGGACCCTGATCTTTCTCCTCACTAGAGGATGAGCAGGCTGGACCCTGATCTTTCTCACAAGAGGTGTTTGTTCACACGATTCAATTCAATTCAATTGCTCTCCATCCTCATCCTCTGCCATCTTTCCAACAAGTAAACTATACCTTGCATGTCTGTATTTCCCTGCAGCAGACAGGTCGTAGGCATTAGCTCAGGGATTGGTATTTGGTACGTGATGTCACCGTCATATGGAAGCTTCTGTCGGCTAGGCCAGTGGTTCCCAAAGGGGGGTCGCGAGCCGCCGCGGGGCGGTCGCCAGATGATTTCAAATATATATTTTTTTAAATGTTATGCAGTCAGGCCACTGAACTTAGAAGCAGGCCAGGCCAGTGTTTCTAGTTGCAGCGGCGCAATAGTTAGATAGCCTAGGTGGGGAACAACCAGGAGATCACTGCAACTCACACAAGTTGGAGAACTATCTCTCTCTCTCTCGCTCACACACACACATAAAGGGAGCCGCATGTGATTGGTGGAGGCGGGACCCTTACAAAAAAATAAATATCCATAAAAATCAGTGTTGTTGCTAATCATTGACACATGCTAGTAATGTAGCCTGTAATAATCCCTATAATTATCCCCCCCAGAAAAATCTACTTTGCATTTGATATATTGCAAATATATGCCATCACACACACTGGCATTTAAAGGGTTAGAATTATAAAATGAATATGTGGTGTTATGATCAGGGCTGAAGTTGAATAAAAGATTGTATTGTTTTCAATCTGACATTACAAAAAAACAGAAAATCCATCAAAATCAGTGTTGTTGCTAATCATACATATGCTAGCCTGTTTTTTAACAATAATTTGTGATGCCATCACAAACACTGGCATTTAAAGGGTACAAATAAAAAAATTCCTGCACCAGAATGCAGGAAATGAAGTCTGTATATGTCCTGTTGGGGGACCCCCAGACCCCCCGCTTAAAAAGTGGCCTGACTGGTAGGGATGGGTACCGAATTCGGTACTTTTGAGGTACCGAACCGAAACACATCGGTACTACCGAGTATCGATTCAAGTGAGATACAAAAAAAAAAAATGCTTTTTTCTTTTCATGTCAACGTTCACACGCACAATATATGCTTACCTAGGATTTGACTTGATTCAACAACAAAGCAGTCGGAGCAATGGCAAGCCGAAAACGGACGAAATTGTAGTTATTTGAAATTTGGATAATTTCTTTCACGACTGAGGTAGGTAAAAAAATTAATTTAGACTAAAGTACAGAAAAAGGGTACTGTTGGTTACCGGTATCGATTCACAGGTACCGGTACCGTATCGGTTCAAATGTGAAAGGTAGCCCACTGACTGGGGCTATATTTCACACTATATTTCCTGGCCTGATTGATTTCCCCAGTCCGGCCCTGGTTAAAAGCCTCCAATGCTTATTAGTGTGTGTGCGGTTGAACGTTTGCATGTTTCAACCATACATTTCCATTTATAAAAAAAAATATATATATATATATATTATAATATATATATATATTTTTCCTATAATAGTGGGGGTCGCAGCTCTCTGACACCGTTATTTCGGGGGTCGCGGGCTGAAAACTTTGTGAACCCCTGGGCTAGGCTACACATACAGATGTATATGTGTCTGTGTATGACGGTGATGTCACGTACTGAACCTAGCTGTTTTATTTCAGACCACAGCGGAAAGCTCCACTGCACTTGAGCTTCAGAAATGCTTGGGAAATGTATCTTGGTTAGACGCGACTGCACTACTTGATCAATAAAAGAGCATCACTTCTGAAAAGCTATTTGTTTCAGAAAACAGTGATCCTACCGCCAGGTGGACGGTATAAACGGTATACGGTATAAATGGTATGAATTTGTGCTACGGTATGGATTTTGACTATACCTTCATACCTTGTGACCGGTAGACTAGAGCAGCTAGTCACAGCAGTAGCAATGACGTTAACGTTACTTGACGATTCACTTGACGTTTGCAGTGGTCGTTGCATAGTGTTTAATTGTACTAAGTTTTTCTCCACTTGCTCACGGACCTTGCCATATAGTTTGGGCATTTAAATTTGGCTAAGGTCATGCAAAATAAATTGTTTGGTTCTGGTTGCCGACCGACCCTGCCGATTTATGTGTGACCCAAATTAATTTTATGAGTTAAAAGATTTTACTTACTCTAGGTCTGTTATGTTAAGCTAAGAAGTCTGCTAAGAAGCATAATTATTTATTATTATTATTTTATTTCATTGGGTTTTTAGCCATAGTTGCACTTTTGTTGCAACCCCAGTTATCCCATTAGTTCCCCCAAACTTAGGTATGTTATGTTAAGCTAAGAAATCTGCTAAGAAACATATTATTTATAATTATTTTATTTCATTGGGTTTTTAGCCCTAGTTGCACTTTTGTTGCAACCCCAGTTACCCATTAGTTCCCCCAAACTTAGGTATGTTATGTTAAGCTAAGAAATCTGCTAAGAAGCATATTATTTATTATTATTTTATTTCATTGGGTTTTTAGCCCTAGTTGCACTTTTGTTGCACTTTTTTGTGTTTATCTCATGTTTTTAACAGTGCATGAAAGATTGTGTATTACTGCAAAAAAAAACATTTGAAATAAATCATAGTGGTTAAAAAATGTGGGTCGCGACTTAATGACTAAGGAAAATGTTGGGTCCCGAGGCTAGACCAGTTGAGAACCACTGTTTTAGACCAGTGTTTCTCAACTGGTGGGTCGCAACCCAAAAGTGGGTCGCAGGGCCATTTTGAGTGGGTCGCGGATGTGTGTGTTAAAAAAAGACGTTTTTTTTTTTTTTTATATAATAATTTTTTTGCACTACCTGTCTGTGAAAGTGGCTTCTCAGCTCTGGTCCAGCTGAAGACAAAGCAGAGAAACAGATTGGACATTGAGCATGACTTTAGAGTTGCTTTGTCTATCACCCCAGACTGTGAGACTCTTGTCAGGAGCAAACAACATCCCCAGTTATCCCATTAGTTCCCTGGGATGTTAAGCTAAGAAGTCTGCTAAGAAGCATATATTATGTATTATTATTATTTTATTTCATTGTGTTTTTATCCCTAGTTGCACTTTTGTTGCAACTCCAGTTATCCCATTAGTTCCCCCAAACTTACTGTAGGTCTGTTATGTTAAGCTAAGAAGTCTGCTAAGAAGCATATATTATTTATTATTATTATTATTATTTTATTTCATTGGGTTTTTAGCCCTAGTTGCAATTTTTTGTGTTTATTTCATGTTTTTAACAGTGCATGAAAGATTGTGTATTACTGCAAAAATAATGAATTTGAAATAAATCAGTGGTTAAAAAATTTGGGTCACGACTTAGTGACTAAGGAAAATGTTGGGTCCCGAGGCTAGACCAGTTGAGAACCACTGTTTTAGACCATACCGTCCAGCCCTACGCCACACTACTGAGAAATGTTGTTAAACTAGTAACACTGCTACATGTAGCGACGCTACTGCTAAATACAGATTCAAAAGTCGAGAACGTGTCCCATGGATTCCCGCAGGCAATGTATGCCTTCTCAAGTTCAAGTTCCTTTAATAGTTGTCATACAGAAGTACAGAATACTTTTATACAAAATGCTTCGTACTGTTACGCTCCAGAGACTGTGCTAGACAAGATAAGTAAAATAAAATAGTATAGCATGTAAAAATAGAAGTAAAAATAGAAGTCACAGTGTTCAGTATAGACATATGTACAATGTTCGATGCAGAATAGAAGTAACTGAGTTACCATACAATATACAATATACTGTGCAATGTACTAATATACAATACTATATAGTGCAAAGCAGAAATGGGATGAGGTACAATTTAGGTACAATTTACAGTAAGGTGTACGGGTTGTAGTGCAAATCCTTTACCAATAAATATAAATATAAAGTGTGTTTGGGTGTTCTAAAGTGTGGAGAGTGGGTGCTGCAGTGTGTTGTTTGTTTAAAGTGAGTGTGCGCGTGTGGATGTGTGTGCTGTGTGCATTTGATGGTTGTTGCATAGTGTTTATTGTTCGTTGAGCAGCCTGATGGCCTGGGGATAGAAGCTTCTTCTGAGTCTTTCTGTGCTTGCCATGAGACTCCGGTATCGCTTGCCTGACCGCAGCAGTTCAAAGAGGCAGTTGTTTTGGTGGCTGGAGTCCTTGATGATTCTCTTAGCCTTACCCCTGCACCGCTTGTTGTAAATGTTCTGGAGGGTGGGAAGCCCCCCTCCAATTGTGCGTTCGGCTGAACGTGTCACTCTCTGTAGTCTGCTTCGGTCTTGTGCAGTGCTATTCCCAAACCAGGAGGTGATATTGCCAGTCAGGATGCTCTCTATTGTACATGAGTAGAAGTTCTTAAGGATATTCTGACTGACTTGGAACTTCCTTAGGCGCCTGAGGAAGTAGAGGCGTTGTCGTGCCTTCTTCACAACACTGTCAATGTCTTGGCCAAGATTGCAGTGACTGCTCTACATGCACCACGAGGCCTTGGATCAGCTACTTACCGTCGTCTGTCCGTGGTCCTGTCAACTGTTGCTGTCCTGGAGTGCTGACCGGAGTGTCGGACGTCCCGTGATGAAGGCCGGGAGGATGCGACCCTCTCTGCGTGCCCTCCTGTCTCCCTGTCTCCGGAGGTCTCGTAGTGGTGACCGGAGTGCTGGACGTCCCGCGATGATGTCGGGGAGGTTGCGACCCTCTCTGCGCCGCCCCCTATCTCCCTGTCTCCGGCTGTCTCTGAGCAATGACCGGAGTGTTGAATGTCCCGTGATTTGCGCCGCCCCTGTGCCTCAAATAGATCGCTATCAGCTCTATCTTCAATCTTTCAAAATGTTCAGTTGCTATCGCTATCAGCTCTATCTTTAATCTTTCAAAATGTTCAGTTGCTATTGCATGCACTTAGGCCTGCCGCGATAAGCAATAAATCGATTAATTGCCGCGATAATTAAAATGAATGCAATGATTTTGACGGGCGCGATTAATTGCTATTTGCGCGTTTGTTTTAATGAGGCGGACCCAGTGCCCCTTGTCAGTCACTGTCCGTGTTGGGAGGCGGGCCGCTGGCTTTACTACAGAGCACAGCACAGGAGCTCCGTGGGGCTAACGTTACCCCTCATTGTGTCTATTCTACTAGCATTAACGTTACTCATACAAACAGAGTAAACACAGTTTTCAATCAATCAATCAATAACAACATTAACGAGACCCTCGTTGTGTCTATTCTGCTAACGCTAACGTTACCTCTCATTGTGTCTATTCTACAAGCGTTAACGTTAGCTAGGCTGTCTATGCTAACGTTAACGAGCATTAGGCTAACAAGCTGTAACGTTACCAGTCGCGTCTATTTGCTAACGTTAGCATTAGGTAATAACCGGTTTAAAATGGATGGTGATTACCTCACGTTGTGTCTATTCTACTAGCATTAACGTTACTCATACAAACAATCAATAGCGAGTTATATTGATCACGCTATGTACGATAGCCATGCTAAAACGCTAGCACAACATTAGCACCTAACCTAACAACAAGCCTTAACAAGTCAGCGATCTTTTTGCGAGACTAAACTCTCCGCTCGGTGGCAAATTGTGTTGATGTCGGTTTTGTTTAATCAATAAATGAGGCAGAATACACAGTGACTGTATCCTTTGTTTATTGCACTTGTGCCTGCTGCAAACATAATGATTATGAAATCCTAGAGACGCGTCTCTATTCAGTGGTCTGCAGTGTTTCACGTGACTTTTCTGGTACCCAAAAAGTACCTGATAATCACAACAATACTTCCGGTCCGGTCGGTGGGCTTCAAAATAAAAGTCTTAAACACCGGAAAAGACGGAGCGGTGGGCTTCAAAATAAAAGTTTTGGGAAATAAATTTCTCAAAAAAAAAAATCTCTAACCGGTCGCAATAATATCGCTTATCGCGATATTTTCGGGGGCAATTAATCGCCCAGCAAAATGTGTTATCGTGGCAGGCCTACATGCACTCATCTGTGTTTCACTACACACTTGAGTGCATGCTTACCAACTTACCCACCTTGAATGGCCCTTCTAATGTTTCTCTCCTCCACATTGCCTGTGGAGCATTTTTCCCTATTGTTAGGTTTTAGTGAGTTTTTCCTTACCTTCGCGTGGGGTATGTCTGGGAGTGCTTGCATTCTTTCATTTATTTGCATTTATTTTAAATTTGTTGGACCTTATGGTGTTCTTGTTCTGTTCTTGACTTATTGTTATGTTTTCTTCTTGACTTGTTTAAAGAAGACATGTACGGCCCATGGGGACATTAACGTGTGTTGTCTGGCCTTATAAATACATTTTATTTGATTTGATTTGAATGTGTGTGGTCCATGTCAAGTCCTCGGATATGTGGGCTCCGAGGTACTTAAAACTGTTCACTCTCTCAACCGGTGCCCCGTCGATGCTGAGGGGGCTGTAGTCCCTGACCCCCGTGACAAGGATATGTCTGCATCAAATTATTAACTGCAGTGGCTATAAACAACACTCTGTTTGTGTTCTACGTCACCCCCGTGCGTGTGCCGTGCTTTTGCTACCTGGTTGGGGTGCTGCTGGGAAAGCACATGTTTCAGGGACTCCTTTCTCTCTACTGTGCTGTGCTCACTAGCGCCACGGTTTGACTAGTGGTCAAAAACTCTGTTGCATATCTTTCAAACAGGTAGAAAGATAATATATTCACTTGAACTATCATTCTACACCTCTGCAGTCAGTTCACTTCACCCTATAGGCAAATGTGTGTTTTTGCTGTACTGTATGTCATAGCTTTTTTTTTAAATATACAAAATTTTACTTTACATTTAAGTATTTAAGGAATTAGGAACAACCCGATTTTCAGATTGACACCCATGTAGTAGGGGTGGGGGGGGGAATCTATACGTAGTAGTATCGCGATACTTTGCGTGGCAATACTGTATCGATACAGGGACGCCAAATATCGATATTTAATTATTCATAAAAAGAAAAGAAAAAGAAAAAAATTGTATAAGGAAGTTGCATTGTTCATTTCAATACAGTAATAGTACAGTAGTCCACACACACACATGTGCATTCAGTTAAATTGGAATATGACTGTAATACAAACAGTTCAGTTTGTCAGGTACATGCAACACAGATTACATTCTTTACATCTGTCTGCTTGAGAAAATACCATGTTCTGCAATAAAAATGATTGAAGTGAGATGAACAGACTGAACTTTATTTTATTAGATAAAACATGTTGATAAAGTTGTACTTTGCAGTTGAAAAAAGGTAATAAATAATAAAAAAAAAATCTGCAATACTCAGCGTATCGCGATATATTTAGTATCGCGATACTATCGTATCGTGACGCAAGTATCGCGATAGTATCGTATCGTGAGGTCTCTGGCGATTCCCACCCCTACCATGTACGTAGGGCTATTTCTTTTAAGTTCTCCATTAGGTTTCGAATGGGTTTCATGGTCCAACCTTAGGGATCACAAAACCTGCTCACAACATGTGGGCTAAACCTTCAATTCCACTAAAAACATGAAAATAACTGAAATTGGAGTCACAAGGTTTTTGACAGACAGCGGTGATACAGAGCAACGATCACCACCACTGTCATAGGCTACTGTTCCCTCCCTGAAGAAAGCCCAGACATCTTTTTCGGGAAACGACTTTTTCCGCATAGCAGTCTCCAATACAGAGACTGAAGACCGTGTGACTTTCAGCTTGCGGACATTTTTTTTTTTTTTCAGACAGCTGGTATTTTGGAAGAGCGAGTGCTGCTGTGGCCTGGCTTGCTACGGTTCCAAAAACAACAACAACAACAACAACAACAACAACCTTAGTCTTAACAACAACAACAAACTATCCAAGGCTGTATTGTGTGAATATCACTGGGGAAATCAACAGTTAACCCGGCAGCCATACCACGCCGTCCTCAAGACTTCTGCTAAATCATGAATTGGTACCTGTAAAGATTTCCACTAATGCCTCCATTCTACAGTAAATACAGTGTAATTACAAGGCTGACACTGTAGATATCCTCCATCGTCATTAAATTAGGGGGTTGCAGGGATGATAAATTGGCTGGGTTAAGCTCGGAGCCTGGTGGGAGCCTTGGTAATTTACAGCACACTCAACAGTGAAGCCAAGCCCTCTTTCATGTGTCTCTTGGTACTGAAGCTACATATTTCTGACTGTTTTTCGTGATTTAGCCTAAACGTAGATGGAACTGACAGTGAGATAGAGCAGGCTAATAAACCTTTGTTCAGTGAGAACTGAGAACAGTGTGTGGCTGAACACTGGAGATACAATAAGAGTTTTCCATCAAAGGAACTGAAAACAAACAAACAAAACATCCATGTAATACTTTTTTGGTGGTTATTTAGCAGAAGTCTGTTTTTTTGTGTTTCGCTTTGTCCTCACTACTATTTTTTCTATAGTGAAGGCCAGCACACACACACACACACCCCTGTCCTAATTCAAAATATTGGTTTCAAAATAACTTGAAGAGCCCATATGATCAAATGATGGCACTGTTGACCGTTCTCGGTTGTCACGGTTTAGGGTAATGAATTGTTGTTTTGTGTTTTGTTGACACTATAGAGTGTCACCTCAATGCTTTGTAGGTCATCACCCCCAAGGACACGTATAGCCTACACCTGACAATACCCTCTGCTTTGAAAAGGAAATCGACCTGCCCTAAATTCAGAGGAGAAAGATAGCAGTTTCCTGCATTGGTGTAATTACTTTTTCATACCTGCAGGCTGTAGCCAGTCTGACAACATAAACACATAAAAGGAACTGAGCTGGGACATATTCTGCGTACAATGCATGGTGGGTGGGGTGGGCGGAGAGGAGCCCGTGTTGTCAATCTCTGTGCACCTGGTACTGTCATGCTGAGTGCGTTGAATGAGTAGTTTCAAGTTGTGTTTTATTTGTCATATATAATGTAGTACGTTCGAGTGAAATGCGTGGTTCTGTATGAGCCCCCTGAGATTGTGCTTCATGCAGTAAAAAGTTAAAATAATAAAGGCCAAACACTGTACAAAAATATAATACAAACTAAAGTACAACCTAAAGTACGAAGTGAAGCACAAAATGCAAACAATAAAGTATAAATGCAAGCTTTTTAAAATGCAAACATTTAAGAATGAGGTGGGGATGGAGTGCAAATATTTTAGTAAGGAATACTGTAGTCTGTAGAATAGATAAAAAAAAAGATGGTGTAGTGTTGAAAGTGTTTAAAGTGTCTAAAGTGAATGTTAAGGTGAGTGTTTAAAGTGAGTGTGCATGTGTGTGTGTGTACAATGAATGTAGATATGTAGATGGGTGGGTTAACTTAGTGTTGCATTGCAGTAGTGGTGGGGAAGTCAGTAGTCTACGTACAAGTACACAGTAGTCTGCGTACAAGCTACTAAGCACATCATCATCACGTGCATTCGGATACTCCAGCAGCCCTATCAGATGTTAAGGGCCTACTGCTGTTCCTAACGACAGACATTTGGGAGATTTGCACATGATGCACAGTAGCCTAATCTTGCTGTGTGTGAAGCAAGGATGACATGGCCACCCACCCGGCGAAACTCACTTTTACAGTAGCGACGAAGTGGCGAGTCCATTCTATTCAACATAAAGATAGGTTCGATCGAATGGTAGCTATAGGCTGTAGGTAGATCGGTTGTATGGTTGTAACTACACAACAAAGTATTTTGTAATACCAGTGTAACAGCGAGGTTGTTCGTGTTCTCTCTTCTTACCTCGTATACACCCGGACCTCAGTATATGCCAATCGTTTTTGGAAGCATATCCTTGACTTGTCTTCTTTGCCTTTTGGATATGTTGAGTTGAAATGTATTTCAAAGACGGCTTTGGTTTTGTCTAAACTCAAATGAATGAGCAGCGAAACTATTTCACTTATTAAACTGCTCTTGTTTGGAGTCGCACTTTGCCAAAGTTGTTGCGCGTTTCGTCTCCCTGGACAACTCTCCGCGGTGGGCGGGGCTTGGGAGATGAGTGTGGGCGGGGCTTGGGAGACGAGTGTGCGCTCAAGTGGAAAGGTGTTCAAATAGCTCACGTCCCATTGGCCCAGTGACTGGCCCATTTCTACAATCTGCACTTTTCCACAAGTGTTTTCAAGTTTTGTGTCACATAGAAGGTACTGTGTACAGTACAGTGAAATGCTTTGTTCTGTATGAGCCTGTCTATCTGTATGTCATGTATGTCATAATATGTCCTGATGAATTGAAAATGGGGGACCCTGGTGTAAACAAGACAAAAGTATTTCTCTGGTCTGCGTCCCCTTAACAATTGTGTGTATTGAGCCGTACTGTATTGTACCCATTCTGCAATCTGTTAATAAAGTTTTCAATCAATCAATTCAATCAGCCCCCTGATAATGTGCTTCATACAGTAAAATATAATAAAGTCCAAACACTATACAAAATATACAATATACAAACTAAAATACAACCTAAAGTACAAAATGAAGTACAGAATGAAGTACAAAATGCTAACTTTTTTCTGCTATAGGCTACTGTTATAATATTATATACAAGATACAAGATACTTTAATGCCACACAACAATGGTTGGTGGTAATTGTTTTCGGTACAGATTGTTAAGCACTGGTTACATCAACATGAAACAGACATCAAACATCAAAAACGCCCCCCTTCCACCTCCCAATCCCACAATAAATACATATATACATAAATACATATAGGACAGTCACGGTAACAGTGTCTGTTAACAGATGCTTGCCCGTCTGTGCAAAGTATGTATTTAATATTGCACCGGTGAGAATAATCTGAAGCATATATGATTGGCTCGCTGCAATGAAGTTGTGAATGACTTATATCGACTGTTAAAAGTAGCCTACACGTTACTCATAATATTGTAGGGATTTCATACACTCTGAATATCCAATAGTCTCTTGAAAGGCCTATCACCCTCTTCTATGCAGGGTACTAATCCCTTGTGGTTTGGACAGGCCTCTAGTGGCACACACGGTGTACTGCAATGGCCTCACTATTTGTTGCTACTAAACTGTTTACTTTTGTTTTAAAGCTTAGTTCTGTTTTAGTTATACACATAATACCCTAAATAATGCAACTTGCATGATTCGGCACATTCTAAACTTGTTACATGCCTGCATTCATCAGCTCTGTGCTCTGTTCCAAGCAGAGCTGAATCCAGACGTCATGTTGGTTCAGAGATGTGTCATCCGATGATCACTTTTATGAACACTTTGTGTTATATGGCTCAGTAAAACCATTCAATCGTTTGCATATTAGTCTGCACTTCCAGACATGAGATGACGGAATGCATAATGTTAATAATTTGGGATGTGGCCCTTAGGGGATCGTTAAAGCACTGAATGGAAACAGCTGGGCCCGATGCAACACCTACTGTCTTACAATGACTGAGGAAGAGAATGATGACTACCTATAGCACTAGAATTACTGAACAATCAAGCTACTATATGCTTGTACAGTAGCTCTCTAGCATTTGACAAATGTTCATTGCCCAAAGATTATATATATATATATATATATATATATATATATATATATATATATATATATATATATATATATATATATATATATATATATATATATATATATATATATATATATATATATATATATATATATATATATATATATATATATATAGCACTGTGGGCCTGTATTATGCACAGCTTTGTCAAAGCACATAGTGGTCCTTACCATTGAGTTGAGACTAAAAAGAAGAATGATACAAAATATGTAAATGTGGGAATATATTTAAACTGTGAGCAAGAATAAAGGGTAGTACTTTCTAATGTGTTTCTAATGAGTTATGATTATACTTACTCATATATAACACTGTCTGCAACACAATAATAATGCATTATAAGTTTGGTTATAAACATGCATAGACACTAGACAGGTATGTTGTTTTATACCAACTCATCATTTGAGCAAAAGGTTATTTTGTTAAAGTCATTCATTGGTGCGACTGTGGCTCAAGAGGTAGACCAGGGCATCTGGTAATCTGAAGGTTCCCGGTTTGATTCCAGCTCCTCCTAGCAGCATGTCGAAGTGTTCTTGAGCAAGACACTTAACCCCTAACTGCTCCCAATGAGCAGGTTGGCACCTTGCATTGTCGCATTCGCCATCAGTGTGTGAATGTGTGAGAGAATGGGTGAATGTGAGGCATAAGTTGTAAAGCACTTTGGATAAAAGCTCTATATAAATGCAGTCCACTTGACTCATTTTCATCATCATTAGGTGGCTTATTCGTTCCGAAGGTTGCCTATCACTCTCCAACCCATTCTGTCCACACTTCTTCTCTCCAACTCCGTGACTCCGCCTCTCACTCCGCTCCAATCACAGACGTCGTCTACCCAGCCTCTTCTTGGTCTTCCACTTCCTCTCTTTCCATCCACCTTCCCCATCACCACCTTCTTGAACATCTCCCCGCTGGATCCTCTCAGAACATGCCCGCACAACTACATCTTTCTCTTTTTCAACCTCTCCAGCAGCTGTCCTCCTTGCATATCCTCTCTTCTCAGTACCTCCTCATTCTTGATCTTATCCTTCCATGTTATCTTCAGCATCTTCCTCAGCGTCCACATTTCAAAAGAGTCTATCATCCTCTTTGCCTCTTCATTCAGCGTCCATGCTTCTGCTCCGTATGAAAAGACTGACATAACATACGTTTCCAAAATCCTGGGCCCTCATTCATCAACGTGACGTAGAAAATGTTCTATTTCCACACGTAAGCACAGAATTTAGAAGTTGTGCACGCACAGAAATATTGGGATTTATCAACCGTGCGTACGCAGGTCCTATGCTCCTCCGTGTTGATAAATACCACCTTGTTCTACCGTCAATGCTCGTGCATGATTATCCATATATGGTCATGAAAGTGATGAAACACCCCCCATGGGATGTGAAATAATGGACTGACCCGAGCGGAACTCTGAGAAACTTCACGGAGATTGTTTACTGCTGTCAAACCAAGAAGACACAACGCGTGTTATGGGATAAATAAAAGGCGGACTTGTAAACGGTGATGTCAGATATCAACGGCTCCCTAAGACCATTGCTGCAATTCTGCCTGGACAGCTCAAAATACTAATAAAGACCGTTCGTTGACCACTGTTTGGCGTTGGTTGTGTGTCATTATAACCGTGCTGTAATTGATTGATTGATTGATTGATTGAAAAGTTTATTAACAGATTGCAGAATGGGTACAGTACAGTACAGCTCAATACATACAATTGTTAAGAGGATGCAGACCTGAGAAAGACTTTCGTCTTGTTTCCATCAGGGTCCCCCATTTTCAATTCATCATATGACACACATGACATACAGATAGACAGTACTGCTACATCTATACATTTATGACATACCAGATTTTCAAATACAGTACTGTTTGCCTCTAAAAATCAGGTCAATCAATTAGGTAGCCTATATGAATTACATATAATAGCAGCCATAGCCTACATTATGCAACAGTAACTTGCGCATACCAGTGTATGCGACGGACCAGTGTATACCTTATATCATATCATATTCATATAATAGTTTACTCTATCAGCATACCAGCATGTAATATGTTCTTTGTTAGAACTCAACTCGTTATTATTTTGCACATAGATTGCAGAAATACGGGAACGTTTTGATTTACATTAAAAGGCTTTGACATTAGGGCGGTTAGGTGGCCGAGCGGAGATTGCGTTCGTCACCAACGCCTGTTCGAATCCAGCTCACAGCTCCGGGGTTGTCACCAGCTTGGCTGGCCGTCTGCACCAAAACAATTGGCTGTATTGGAGGGTGGGAGAAGCTGGCGGGGTGGGTCCGGGTCGTTGTAAACAGCGACTCCTACAGTTCGGTCGGGGCGCCTGCTAAGCGCGGATAGGACTTGAGGGGGATAGTGTGATCCTCCCACACGCTACGCCCTCTCGATGAGAATCCGCGCTGCCAGGTGAAAAGAAGCGGTGATTGGCTGGACGTGTGTCGGAGGAAGCACGTGGTAGCCTCCACTCTCCCAGATGATCTGACTGTGGGGGGTAAGTGCGCAGCGACCAGGAAGGGACTGGGAATTGGCATACGACTAACATTGGGATGGGAGAAAATCGGAGGAAAATGGAGGGGAAAAAAAAAAAAAAAAAAAAAAGGGCTTTGACATTGTATAACTAAATACGTGGAATTCTGTAAGCATAATACAAGTCATATCACCCACACGATATGCTCTGTGTCCAGAGCATGTATGCTTTTCATTCATTTAAGACACATTATTACAAGGGTTTTGTAATACACATACACCCTGGTGTCATTGCAATGCGTTTTTTATTCTTTCTTATACAGTAAAAAGGGGGAAGAACACTATATCGTGGGTGTTCATATGACTTGTATTCTGCTTACAGCTTCGAAATTCCACTTGTTTCGTTTAACGTAAAGCCTTTTAAATATAATCAAAACGTTCCCGTGTTTCTGCGGTCTGTGCGCAAAATAATAACGAGTTGAGCTACGCGGAGCGCAGTCAGTCAGTACACCCCGTATATTCCGATAACGCTATATAAACCATGCTGCATTCATTCTGAGAGAAAGATCTATTATTCCAAATGCTATTTATAGGGTTGTGACCATAATTACACTACTGTTGCTATTTTACAATGAACTATAATGAATTACGGTTCATACAGAACATGCCAGTGTTGAAACTAATGCACAGAAGCTCATTTCCTTGTTGTAATAATATATTCTACCACTGGGCGTCAGCTAAGTGTGCTCCGAGCTGTGCGTACACATAAGCACGAAGTCAAGTTCAAGTTGAAATTGATGAATCCCACTCTTTGCTTAGAAATTGTCGTACACACAGGTTAAGCACATATCTGTGCGTAAGACACGTTGATGAATGAGGGCCCTGCTGGTCTTTGTTTTCCAACGTATGTTTCTTCTCAATAATTCTTTATGGTTCCAGAATGCGCCCTTTGCAATTCCGGTTCTTCTCTTAATGTCCATGTTAGCTCTTCCACCTTCACTGATCCAGCTTCCAAGGTACATGTACTGCTTCACTTGTTCAAGTTTTTCTCCATCCACCTGTATTTTACAAACAGTTCCTGGTGTTTTCTTTAGTTTTCTTTGTGTTTAGCGATTCCATCGTTTTTGCATTCGACATTCAGCTTATTCATCATGTCCTGTAGATCTTCTTGACAGTTACAGACTATAGCAGTGTCATCCGCGCATCTTATATTGGTGATGTTCTCTTCGCCAAGTTTTACTCCTTTCCCTCCTCTCAGACCTTTTTTCATCAGTGATTCACTTTCACTGTACATATTAAAGAGTACAGGGGACAAGATGCATCCTTGTCTTACACCCTTCTCCACCGGGAAGTCTCTTGATTTCTCCTTTCCTATTCTAACATTAGCCTTCTGCCTCCAGTATAAGTTGGCAATTATTCTTCGGTCAGAAACTGGTATTTTGAATTCTTCCATTGTTCTCATCAATGTTGTATGTTCAACTCTGTCGAAGGCCTTCGTGAAATCGATGAAGCAAATATACAGCTTCTTCTGTTGGTTCATTTTAGTAGCCTGTAATCACATGAACCCTTTCACTACCACACTCTACCAAAGGGTTAACCCCTTAACTGCGACAATACAGAAGGTTAACCCTTCCACTGCCACATGACAAAGGGTTAACCCTTTCACAACCACACTACAGAACGTAGTGTGGTAGTGAAAGGTTAACCGTCTGTAGTGTGGTAGTGAAAGGTTAACCTTCTGTAGTGTGGTAGTGAAAGGTTAACCGTCTGTAGTGTGGTAGTGAAAGGTTAACCTTCTGTAGTGTGGTAGTGAAAGGTTAACCTTCTGTAGTGTGGTAGTGAAAGGGTTAAATGCGCTGGTAGAGGTGTGACTGGCAGAAAGCCCCTACAGGTAAATAACACATCATTGTATAATTGATTATAATGTATTATGGCAGTTGTGTTGCTCAGTATGGATAATGCACAATGGATTACACCTATGATTATATGAATATGAATGGGTCTCATTCCCGAACGAAGTTACGACAAAAAATTTCGTCTTAGCCAGATTTCGGCCCATTTAAGACATATTAGGGCTGGGAGTGGGAGTCCCCAAATTTTCTTTACTCTTAAATCTGCTCTCAGCCACGATCAAATCTCATGATTGATTGACTAATTGAAAATTTCATTATAACTTGACAGACTGTGTTCTCATAGTGATTCCTTCACGTCAACGCTACAGGCCTCCTTGGAATTAATTACTTAATCATAATTAAAATAAATATGACAATATTTGTACGATAAGAAATTACGCATTTGATGTCGGAAAAATAAATAATATGGATTCATCTGATCACAGGGCAGCTGCTTAACCATATCTGTACCAGCTATTTTGGACAAATGTATAATTACTTTAATTACTCAGATATTCAAACACAATTATGCAATTATTGTGAAATGATTGAAAATAATAATTATTTAATGCCTTCTGTGGAATTTGTATTTCTTATTTGTTACACATCTGTTTTAATGATTAATTATATACATTTGAAAGAATGCAGGTCAACATGCAATGTATCCCATTGATTGGTATACAATGGGACAGACCTTTGTTTGATTGATTGATTGAAAACTTTATTAACAGATTGCAGAATGGGTACAGTACAGTACAGCTCAATTACATAAGGGGATGCAGACCAGAGAAAGAATTTAGTCTTGTTTACATCAGGGTCCCCCATTTTCAATTCATCATATGACACACACACACGACACAGATAGACAGTACTGCTACATCTATACATTTATGACATACCAGATTTGCAAATACAGTACTGTTTGTGATACAAAAAGAGTCCAGAAAAGAGAGTACATTAGACGTAGAAATTGTTGGACGAGGTTCGGTAGGAGGGGTGGGTGGGGGATAGACTTACACTGTACAAGCAAAACTGTACATTGGAATATTGACAAAACCATACTCGGTCATTTACTGTACATTGGAGGGGGTTGATATAGCTATAAACCTGCATTCCTTCGAATATATCATTAATCAATTAAACTTATATTGAAATACACTATATAGCCTAATACACCAACACTGAAATGACAGTGGATAAATAAATAAGAACTAAAGCTAATTGGAGGAAATAGACTGCATTAATATTCCATAACAAGTCTTGTGTGCGCCTACGAATGAACAGTAGCCTATAGGCTTAATTATGGAATAATAAGCCATACTGCGTTCATTCATTACGCCCGCCGTAGGCTATATATATTATATTTCATTCATTCATTCATATACAGTACTGCGCGTGCGTGTGTGTGTGTGTGTGTGTGCGCGCGCTGCGGCAGGTGTACCGCGAGCTGTATATGATGCCAATACATTAATCTAATCTAGTTTTGATGGCGCACAAGCGTGATTACGAAACCTAGCCGCATTTCTCGGAGACGCTCTCTGATTGGCACTGACTGACGCTAGGTTTCGTAATCACGCGGCTCGCAAGACTCGCAAAGCACTTCCGCCATTCCATTTGCACACAGCTGCGTCACTAGTTGCCTTATAAGGAGCTCTGGAGGCGTTGTTTTGTATGCAAATGATCTGAACGGGAACGTGCTTTCGAGTTTAAGACAGAATGCCATTCTCCAAGCAGATATCAGATCATATAATTTGTGCGACCTTTTCAGCCACTTAAGACATATTACCAGCACGTTCAGGACTCAGAGTGAACTTGTCATTGATTATGTCTCAGTGGTTCCAAGATAAGTCTTCCAGAATATATATTTGAAACATTTTCGGGAATGAGACCCATTTATGAGTATTGCAATACACTATGATCTTATATATGTATATATATAATATATAATTATAAAATATATATTATGTATATATGTATATGTATATATATAATATATCCAGATGTTACAAGTCATTATTATTACGATTAACTGTACAACTGTACTTATATGTTGCTTTTTTATTCCTTTATGCTGTGGAGCAGTAAGTAAGAATTCCATTGTACTTGTTGCATATGGCAAAAAAAAAGAATCTGAATCTTATAACGTATTACGGTTACATTCACGTGTTATGAATATGTTTATATACATTATAAACACATGCTTTATAAAAAAAAAAATCTTACCTAATAAAACGTTTATAATTTACATTATTACTATATCTTCTTTGGTACCAGGTGATGCTGTCTTTTCTTCAGAAAACCCACTAGGATCACTCCACCAGATAGACCACTTCTCGTTCAGCACATTGGCAGTAGACCAGGCATGGTCTTGTATGACCCCATTTCACTATACACACCCACCTACAGTCTTACATCAGACAGTCTTTCCCGAGCTCCACGGTTACGGAGAAGCTCACAGGCATCACAGCTCAGTCCAAATCTCCATCTTCTCTCCCGAAGGAATGATTGAACTCTCTCTCTCTCTCTCTCTCTCTCTCTCTCTCTCTCTCTCTCTCTCTCTCTCTCTCTCTCTCTCTCTCTCTCTCTCTCTCTCTCTCTCTCTCTCTCTCTCTCTCTCTCTCTCTCTCTCTTTCTCTCTCCCCCCCCCCCCCCCCTCCTCCCCCTGCAGCCAATTCTGGGATTAGATAAATAGGAAGTGGTGCAGAAAAGAGTCTCCACTCCCTGTCATGCTGAGCTGCACTTAAACACATTTGTGATAGCTATGGAGGAGGGGGAGAGACGTGGAGGGAATGCTAAAAACCCAGGAGCGTCTGCAGACTGCCAGCGCTCTGGCTTGGCAAATGGGGGGGAGACGGAGGAACAAGCATGACACAAAGAAGTACATTGCATGCTTTGTGCTGCGACAGAAGGGCTTTTGTACGTTGGAGGACTTGATATAAAGGACGAGAGGAAGAGGCACTGGCAATCTTGGGGCAGGGTAAACAGTTTGGAGAGAGCGCCAAAAGAAACCTATGGTTGAGAGAGAGGGTGGGGGGGGGGGGGGGGGTGTTGAAATGTTATTTGGCTGTGGTTCACCATTAACTTAAGACATCCCATGTAAACACGTAGTTCTTCGTTTAAAATTCCCTGTGGTGGTTTGGTATGTGGTTACTTTCCCAGTCTCAGACTAGTCTATAATAACTCTGAGCATCAAGGAGTGCCCCCAAGAATATGCAGATGCAGCCTAGGTTCAGCAGGTAGATCCTACATAACAAACAGCATACCAGGCATTCCAGTATTGTCTGTTCGCAACACTGGGTAATGAATTACATGTTGTCTGTCCTCCTAATGAACTGCCACAGGAGTCTTCTATCCCGCCCCCCCCTATAATATCAGTACCATTTGTGCACACAAGATGGTGTAGTCTCTAGTCGTGCAGGTCAATCAGTTTAGTCTATCCCATCAGCAGGGATTTATGGTCCCTCTAGAGCAGACCAGGGCATTGGTTGTGACTTGCCCGCGGTGGGGGTTGTCTACAAACCCCCCCATTTTAAAATGTGTGTGTGTGTGTGTGTGCGTGCGTGCGTGCGTGCGTGCGTGCGTGCGTGCGTGCGTGCGTGCGTGCGTGTGTGTGTGTGTGTGTGTGTGTGTGTGTGTGTGTGTGTGTGTGTGTGTGTGTGTGTGTGCGTGCGTGTGTGTGTGTGTGCCTTCCTAACCTCTGTGCCTTCTTCCTCTCATGTGAAATTGACATTGATATGAGTGACTTTGAAGTTGATTGAAAGTGTGACAGCGACACCTGCAGTCCGTGCGAGTGTGAGGGGATTGTCATTGAGCTCAAACTCAATGAAAGCAGTGGTTAACAAGTCATGGACTTCTAAGTAGCTTTTCACTGAGGTTAGCGGTGAAGCTGTGTGCTTGTAAGGAAGACAACAACTTGAGTCGTCACATCAAGTCAAAACACGCAGAGAAATACAGAAACCTATCAGAAGAGGAGAAGGCGAGGACAGCTGAGTGATTGCTAGTTAAACTATAGAAGCAGCAATTAATTTTTACAAAGCTTCATACAATGAAGGAAGGAACTGTACAAAACTGTTATGTATTAGCTCACACAAGTGCCAAAAGGCGCAAGCCATTTTCTGGTATAACAACAGGAATTACACCTGACTTTAGTGCACTAGTTCAAGCCTATCATACATACAGGTGAATCATTCAGCCACTATATGTCACAATAGAGCACCAACATGTCAGACCAAAACAATGGTGTGCTCACATAGATTACATAGGGTACGATAATTATTATAATTATCATAATTATTGTACGCTGTGCCGTCAAACTAAGTTGAGATCAAGCTGCAAACTAGGCGTTGCAGATCAAATATGAATCAAGATCCTACAAATGTATATGTAGTATCCTCAAGAATATGTGCATAATCTTGTGTAATTTTTGCAATTGTTTATATCAAATTTGAGAATTGGAGTAGAACTGAACAGGTCACGTCTTCATTTCTCTTGATCATTATTCTATGCTTTCAGGTCAGTACACTGTGAAAAGTACAGAAAACACTACCGTTAGAGGTTATAACGTGAGGTGATATGAGTAACGAGAATTGTGAAATGAGTTGAATGTTCAATAACGTCAGTAAGAATGTGAAATATGTTATGTGAGCGCACAGATTTGCTTACGACACAGTAGTGGTGGGCCTGATCTCTGCAAACGACGAGAGGGCCTACCTGGAAGAGGTCAAGGTCCTGACGGGATGGTGCCAAGAGAACAGCCTCTCCCTGAACGTCAGCAAAACAAAGGAGATGATTGTGGACTTTAGGAGGTCGGGGGTCAGGGACTACAGCCCCCTCAGCATCGACAGGGCACCGGTTGAGAGAGTGAACAGTTTTAAGTACCTCGGAGTACACATATCTGAGGACTTGACATGGACCACACACATTGACAGTGTTATGAAAAAGGCACGGCAACGCCTCTACTTCCTCAGGCGCCTAAGGAAGTTCCAAGTCAGTCAAAAGATCCTTAAGAACTTCTACTCATGTACAATAGAGAGCATCCTGACTGGCAATATCACCTCCTGGTTTGGGAATAGCACCGCACAAGACCGTAGCAGACTACAGAGAGTGGCCCGTTCAGCCGAGGGCTTCCCACTCTCCAGAACATTTACAACAATCGGTGCAGGGGTAAGGCTAAGAGAATTATCAAGGACTCCAGCCACCCAAACAACTGCCTCTTTGAACTGCTGCGGTCAGGCAAGCGATACCGGAGTCTCATGGCAAGCACAGAGAGACTCAGAAGGAGCTTCTATCCCCAGGCCATCAGGATGCTCAATGAACAATGAACAATAACAGAACATCAAATACACCCACAACACACACATCCACACGCACATGTAACGGATATGCACCGCGATAGTGTGACTACGGTGCATGGAAGTAAAACTCACTCCCCAGAGGCATTCAAGCTTAGCGCTTAGAGAGGAATTCCTCTCTTGGCGCAGCGGTTTGCGTTGCTTCCCCCCGTGCGGACGCCCGGGGTTCGACTCCCACTCAAGGCGCGGTCAAAGTTTTGTGGCAGGTACTAGGTTGTACCTGTTACAGTGGTGCCGTGACCCGGATGCCTTGGGTGGTGTGAGTTTAGGGGGGGTGAGTGTAACGGATATGCACCGCGATAGTGTGACTACGGTGCATGGAAGTAAAACTCACTCCCCAGAGGCATTCAAGCTCAGCGCTTAGAGAGGAATTCCTCTCTTGGCACAGCGGTTTGTGCTGCTTCCCCCCGTGCGGACGCCCGGGGCTCGACTCCCACTCAAGGCGCGGTCGAAGTTTCGTGGCAGGTACTAGGTTGTACCTGTTACACACACACTCACTTTAAATAAACAACACACTGTAGCACCCACTTCACCCACTTTAGACACTAACACACTTTATATTTATTGACATCAATCCCATGCAGCGCATTGCACCTCACCACCACAAGGTGGCACCACAAGCTAAGCTATACCTCACCATTCTACACTGTACTGTATAGTAGCTGACTGTATAGACTGTACAGAAGTATATACTGTATATATGTATATTGAACATTTTAGTTTTGTTTACACTTGTTTACGTACGTGACTTTCTATTTAATACTTATATTATACTATTTTACACTATCTTGTTATTTTATCTAGCACACTCTCAGGAGCAAAACAGAAAGAAGCATTTCATGCAAAAGTATTCTGTATTTCTGTTTATATAATGGCATGCAAATTTCTCGATTCTGATTGGCTGAAACAGTCAACTTACACGTACTGTAGGTATTTTTCATAACCCACGCTCTTGGTCCCAGGACCCGCCCACAACCGCATCACTATCAATGCGCGTTCGTGGTTTTAGGAATTAAAGCAAGATGGCAGACAAACCGGACAGGAAACATTACGAAAGGATAATGGTGATAGGGTCATAAAGACTAAATGAAAAACGATTCTGTCACGGCGAATGTCTTAGTTGCTTAAACAATGTTGGATGATGTAATTGATGGGTCATGAGTCATTGTGGAACAAAATAAAAATCGCGCGAATTGATTGATTGATTGATTAATTGCAATTTGTTTTTGTTTTTTGTACCTACTTTCTATAGAAGCAGCTGGGAGGTGCGCTGTTTTAAGTGAGCGTGGACTATTGAATTGATTGATTGATTGATTGATTGATTGCTAATTTTATTACTGTACACCTTGTTTCCAACTGGTTAAGTTTAGGCCCTCTTTCGAAGTTGGTTAAGGTTAGAGTTTGTCTTTAGAGCAGGGCGATAGACCACCAGCCCTGATTCCAAACTCTAACCTTAACCAAATTCGAAAGAGGGCCTAAACTTAACCAGTTGGAAACAAGGTGTACAGTAATAAAATTAGCAATCAATCAATCAATCAATCAATTCAATAACCCACGCTCACTTAAAACAGCGCACCTCCCAGCTGCTTCTATAGAAAGTAGGTTTAAAAAAAAAAAAAAAAAAACCTGTTCCACCCCAGGTGAAAATCTGCATAAAATGTATACCTAGGTAAATGGAATATTGCTCCACTTCTACAAGGGCTATTTGCATATTCTTGGTATCTAGGAACATCTATGGACCTCAATGAATGTATTCTCAGTGTCAGAAATATTGTGTCTATTACTAGGCTTGCTTAAATTCTGATGAAACAAAGGAAAATATGAATTATGACTTTTCTTTTCATCTTTGACAGTGAATAAAACCATGATAATAATGACCAAACTAATAATAATAATGCCACTGAGCTCATTCAGTACCCTCTTGAGATCATGTGTACAAAAGATCTAAGGAAATTAATAAAGGGAAGATGATCAAATTGAAGGTTTTGTATACAGTACTGAATTCTCCCATCCGGACCAATGCAATTTGAAATATTATTATAGAATATAGAATATATGCTTATACATTACCTTATTATAGCCAATTCGCACATTTATATATATATACATATAGTATCTTTCAAATGGCCGAGTTCAATTTGGATATAGTATCACCAGGCATGCATAATAACATATACTGATATTTAATGTAATCGACTGTACTTTTTTATTTCTCCCACAGTGTAATCATGTTGTAACTAATTTCAGATCTAATTATTCCTACATGATTACAATAGTGTGGAGAAACTGACTGCGTTTCAATATTTGTCAAAAACGTTACCTTTTGTAGCTTATTATCGCGAATCATAACAATTATTGATATGATTCATTCAGAACGCTGAACTTTGAAACACCATATTGGACCACAGGAAGTGTAGAACGGAGAAATTCTGACACTGAACGATAGCCAGCGATCTCCTCTTCAAAATGGCCGCAAAAAGATTCCAATTCCCATGGTTCAACATTTCCATTTCCGCTTCCGGGTCAAAACACGAGTGGAAAATAAAAACTTAAAATGATATAAATGCACTTTTAACCTATTGCTAAACTATTGCCAACCTAACGTTTTACATTCTACATGTATTTGTGACATAGTAGTGATAATAATACTTGAAAACGTTTGATTTTAAAAACGTTAATTTATTGCATCACTCATAAAAATATTAATATATGATAATAATGTCAAAAGGGGTCGGTACCGTCCCCGTGGGGTGGAACAGGTTATAGGGCAAAGAACCCCCCCTATATAGGGCAAAGAAAAGTTTTTTTCCCTATAGGGCAAAGAAAACTTTTTTTTATTTTTTTTACCTACTTTCTATAGAAGCATCTAAGAATGAAGTTTTATAGAAAGTAGGTTAAAAACTAAAGAAAAGTTGGGTGTGTTAGTTTGTTGGATGTCTAGGTGAAAGACAGTTGGATGTCTTAGTTTGTTGGATGCCTAGGTGGAAGACAGTTGGATGTCTTAGTTTGTTGGCTGCCTAGTTGAAAGACAGTTGGATGTGTTAGTTTGTTGGATGTCCTACTGAGAACAGTTGGATGCACTTCCGAGCTGCTTCCACATGGAGGCAACTTCTCTTTTTCTTTTTTTTCTGGCGGATGGTTTTTTCAATAAATCTTCAATTAATGTGTGTTTATTGTATAGCAATAAGGTTGGATGAATGTGCCAGTTGTATAAAAGCATTACACCACTTGTAGTCGTGGGTTGTGACACCCTGAGGGACTTGTGCTTTTTTCGGGGGGGAAAAATGCCGGCTGCGCCTTGGGCCTAACGACCACCCCTAGGCATGGTCTAATTGTCACATCCCACTCCTGCACGTGGTGTAATGCTTAAATGGCAACTAATAAAGAAACTTGAACTTGAAACTTGGGAATACATTCATGCAACATAACGTAAGGTTATGTATATAACCAAGTTCTATGAATACTGGTGACGCTCAGCGTCATCTGCACTAACCTCACTTCGTGCACATGCACTGAATAAAAATCCACAATGTACCTTTACATACCAACATCCGTCTGGCCACACCCCTATCCGCTACCTTCATAAGCAGGTGTGTGGTCACCTACTCGCCTCCTTCCCAATCTTTCACCACAAGGCGAGATCAAGGGCCGCAGTGGCGTCCCGACGCTGAGCGTCACCAGTATTCATAGAACTTGGTTATATACATAAACTTACGTTCTATATCATACTGGCTGCCGCTCAGCGTCATCTGCACTACAGGAGCTGAGCGGGAGCCTGAAACTCGACAAATGTACCCCGCTGAGGCAACCCCACAACCATCAGACCGGAGAGGACCGAGCCCCCCGACCCTCCCTAATGGAGGACGGGAGGGAGACGGATCTGACCGTGCGAAGAGAAACTCGAGCAACTCAACGCACAGGGTGAGCAGACCGTGGCTTGACCCCACGACTACGCACACACGCACAACCCGCATGCCACCAGGGAACGAACGGAAGGAACAAACCTCGTTACCGCCCCCAAAATCACGTGGTTGAGAACAAACTCAACCCCGTGGCAAGGCTGTAGCAGTGGAGCGCAAAGGAAGACCCAGACCCACTGAAGGGACTGGATCCCCTGGAAAAAGGGGTCCCGGAGAGGTCAATGACGCCACAGCATCAAGACCTCACCAGGCGGTCACTTAGTGACACCGCCCCCCACATCGCCAGCGTATTCGGACAGGGCCCCTCCAAGAGCGGGCCCTTCCCCCCACTAGTACGCCACCTGGCACACTGACCCTGGCAAACTCAGGCAGTCAGCATGGCCGTAACTTGAAGCACTCAAAAGGCCACACTACAGCAGAAGCAGGCAGCGCACCGGGGAGACGACCCCAGAGGGGGTCGATCCCTTAAACTAGGCAGCAGGCGTTTGACCCGAGCCTGGAGCACTGCGGACGAGACAGGCGCCAAAGGGGTCAACTGAAAACAGCACCCCGGTGGAAGGGGCGTATGCTGGCATTGTTGCGCACCATGACAAAGCCTCCACCAAAAAACCCAGACCCAGAGGGGCCGAGGCAGAGAAAGCTGACACGATTGGCAGGCGTCATGAACGTGCAGGGGCACACTCAACCGGGTAACCTGGGAGTTGACTCTGCTCCAACACACCAGGGAATCAACCACCCTCTTGGTACCACATGCGGTGGTTGTTCCTATAACCCCTCAAGAAAAAACTCCAAAACACACCTGCGGGTATACACTGGCTACACCACAGTACAAGTGTTTCAGTTTTCAAAAAAGGGTTATTCCAGGCCTACGGGTCGACGAAACACAACTTCGGACCGGGCCCGGTGGCTCGGGAAGCACACAGGGCTACCAGAGGAGGTCCATAAGACCACCCCAACAGCCCCCTCTTCGCCATGCGTGAGAGAGGAGCGAAAAGAATGGAGAACCAGCCCCTTCATGATAGCGCAGGGTACAACATGTACCCAACAAAGGGTCTCCATAACGCCCAACCCTGTGACACCCGGGCCGACCCGGCATTTTTCCCCCCGAAAAAAGCACAAGTCCCTCAGGGTACCAGAACAGCAGATCTGCATCCCCGGCGGACAACAGGTTAACTGACCTGGACCAGCGTGACCAGAACCAGTCCCGTGCCCTAACCACGCCGACATCCCCACTCCAAAAGAGGGGGTAGGTACGCGTGTCGATCTAAAACATGAAAAGAGGGCGCCACCCAGACGGTCCCATTCGTACCGCGCTCAGTGGCCCACCCCAAGGGCGTGAGACCCCTCTACCTAAGTTTTGATCTATTCCGTTAACATCCCCCAGATATGAACGAGAATCCGTCGAGACCTAGTAACAGGCGCTCGGAAGAGAAAACCTCCATCCCAGTTGCCCTATAAAAACGCTGTTTTAATAACGAGCAACCAAGGCGTACCAGCCTCATACGTGATTCTTATCAGAAACACCCCGAGCCAGCACTATGTACGCGTCGAGACCCAAACACATCAATGGATAGTCTAACCAGACACCAGACATTGGTCCTTCAAGTAGCCTGGGAGAACGACAAGGAGTTGTCGTGCTTCATATTCTTCCCTCTTTTTATTAAAAAGAAAGAAACACCGACTGACATGAATCCCACGTGACGCGGCCGAGGGTAATTTTTTTTTACATTCTTACATCCCGCCACCCTCACCACAGAGAGGAGATGGGAATCCTCAGAGAGACTTCCCACGTGAGCCACAGATTGAAAAGTCACGGTAACATTGAGCCATGTGACCAACAGACTCAAGTTCTACGTATATCGAGCGTAGCAGAACAGTAAGTTCCTACGCTCTGCCCCGACAACTTGACAATGACAGACCCTACATACGGGTCTGAAAAAAACTCACGGAAGCCGTCGTCCAATAGAAACGTGCCTAGTGACGTTTTCTATGACGGGGGGAAACCCATGACTCAACCGCCCGTGATAAGTGCGGAGTCAGGGAAACCCATCCCCCCCCCCCGTGCCAAGCTGCCTAACAGCTTGGCCGGACCGAATGAAAAGAGAGTCCAAAAAAAAACCTGACCAATCAGAAGAGGGGAGGAGGGGTTTATCCGGTACCCCCTCGCAAGCCCAACCCTTGAATACGACAACAACAAATAGCCATATGATACCTTAAGTAGCCAGTATGCTAATGAACAGCGCAAAGCTAATTCAATGCACACTAGCCACAGACAAGTCTGTGAACAGGGTTTATAACAAGGCCAAGTTATGTATGTGTGAACCCGACACCCGTGTTTATGTTGCAAGACACAGAAAATCTGATAGAGAGAGAGAGCGGCCTGAACCGCGGTACCTTTACACACACGAGCATTACTGCAGACCAACACAACAGTGTTGCGGCTCAATATCACTGTTTAAGCAACAGAGCACACAACTAACCTGTACCTTTATGTGAAGACCTAACCTTCAGGTCGAGGCAGAAAAAACCTTTTTCAACCGAGTGTAAGCTGCAGGCCTTGCTTAAGCTCTAACATGAATGTAGCGACCAACAAGACTTAAAGTCTAGCCCTTCTATCAAACCCACACTAGCGAAAGGTTCACACATCGTATCCCCATCATATGTTAGTGAATAAACACACAGTTTGTAACAAAAAATACAGTCCCTCCCAGGAGGGACTTTTTATTTCTTTTTAACAAAATCATATGTTGGGCCGGGATGGGAACAGGGGGGGACCACAGAGGGAAAAAAGTCATCTTTCAGCGACGCCTGCCACGAGCCGCTCGGGACTTGCCACCCCGGGGAGCCCCGGAGGGACGGTAAAGGATAGGAGGCTGGTCACAACGATCCCTACCGTCACCTCCGGGCGTAGATGGGCCGGCTGCAGTGGCGGAGGCGCCCTCTTTCCTCCTGGCCTTCTTTGCCGAAGGTCCAGCAGTGGCGGTGGTAGCAGCGGCGGCTACGGCAGCGGAACCCCGACGACGAGCCTTCCGTCTGACTCCACCGGCAACATCGGGCGGGGGGAAATGAGGCTGGAGCACGGAACGCTTCTCCTGCATCTCCCTGCAGGTCGAGGTCATCAACTGCAGTGCCGACCCGAAAAGTCCAGCATCGGAGAGGGGTGCCGTCAGAAGTGGAGTCCTCTTCCTTTCCGGCACACGCGCCTGCTCCAGCCAAAGGTGGCGCTGGACTAGAGTGGCCAGGGCGCGTACTTTCCCAGCGGCGATGGCCTGCGGCTGGATCAGATGCAGGATGGCTCCTGCCGACCTGGCGAGCTGATCATGTTGCAAATCGGTCAGCTCCGTACCGCCCGTCAGTATCCCGGACATGAATCTCGCCAGCTGCGCGATGTTAGAAGTGGCAGCCAGAGATTGAGTTGCGGAGATAAATGACTGGTCACTCCAGTAAGCCAACCGCCTTGCCGATTTCCCTTGGGGAACCGGCTTCCGTAACGGCTCCCACACCACCTCAGGACAAAGGAGAGCTGCCATCGGCCTATCAAGCCGAAGCACCCCCTCCTTCATGCCGTCTACCAAACCCACCACCCTCGTGACTCGCACGTAGGCGGGGGTGAGGCCCATGATGTGGGAGACCACCTGTCCCTGACGGACGTAGGCCTCCATCGAGGGGAAAAATGGACAGACAACGCCCATCTCTCTCACAGGACGGCGTTGCCATAGATGACCTATGAGATGAACAGGAACAGGCAGTGGCTGCGGCACGCCGTTTGCGACTGCCGCCGTCGCCATGAGCTCGGGGAACAAAGCACGCAGTTCCCCCTGCATACTTTCCCCCACCGAGCTCGCGTCCCTCACATGCAGCAGACTACTGGTTACAGAGCCACATTCTGATGTGGCTGATAGCAGGGCATCCCGCCGCCGAGTCGGAGGTTCTAACCCAACATCCGCGTACGAGGAACCCCAAGGAGACCTATCACCCCCCTCCAGTGTTACCTGGACGGGCGGCGGACATGTCTCCACCGGGGAGTCAAACAAGAACCCGTCCGCTTCTACCATGTAGTCCTCTGTTTCCATTGGCCATGGAGAATCAGACGCATCCTCATCCGGCTCCAGCAACTCACCAAAACCAGGCTGTTCGCGTCTACAAGCCACCATCTTATGACGGGAGCGAGCCGACGCAAAAAGTTTGCGTCTCAAATCCTCCGCCACGAGAGGAGTCGGCCGCCCAACAGCGGACGACTCTCCGGAGGCAAAGGAACCAGAGCCGGAACCAGGCCATCGCACAGGAGACGGTGCTGGTGCACCAGCTCATTGGAGAGGCAAACTACCTATCGGACGCCTACCGGGCACGGCTGCCGACCACGAAAGAGGCCTCAACCCCGCTCCAAGACGCACGACAGAGGAGGCAATGGAGAACCGCTGGTGAAGGGTAACGTTGCTAGCGCGACCCTCCGAGGTAAACATTATGACTTAGCTTTTTTCTTTTTAAAGTTTATGAGAGAAAGAAAAAAGCAAGAAAAAATGTAAACACGTAACTCAACTTTCTTCAGCTAAAACAACCTCGTCAAGTGATGTATACAACAGGCACTTCCTTGTGGTGAAAGTGAAGAAGGAGGCGAGTAGGTGACCACACACCTGCTTATGAAGGTAGCGGATAGGGGTGTGGCCAGATGGATGTTGGTATGTAAAGGTACATTGTGGATTTTTATTCAGTGCATGTGCACGAAGTGAGGTTAGTGCAGATGACGCTGAGCGGCAGCCAGTATGATATAGAACATGCATATAACAACATTCATTTCTGACCCATCAATAGTTTTAAATGATAAAAAGCTTAGTCTAACTCAGATAAAAGCAAGACTTTTCTAAAAGTTCTGTGGATGTTTTTTCTTTTTAAATGATTTGTCTATGTAAAAATTTAATCTGCACTTTTAATTCCTCCCATTGAGTAAATTGGCAAAACTACCCATGGATTGGAATTTTGTATCACATAGATCTAGCTGTAATCTAAAAGACTAGATCATAATGACTAATGACAACAAGGAATGTTGGGGAATGTCAAGGAACAAAGGAAAATAAATTAAATAAGAATAAATAAATAGATAAATAAATAAATACATTCAATAACATACAGACTATCAAGTCTTCCATTTCTAATGACTAGGTCGCCATTGACTTGACTTGTCTCAAGTAATTTGACAGAAGCAAATCAGATGTAAACTGTTTATTTAAAGTACATAATTTGTGTGAGTCTGTTCCATGATGCAATAAATCAAACCATTTGAACCCTTTCACTACCACACTACAAAGGGTTAACCTTTCACTACCACACTACAGAAGGTTAACCTTTCACTACCACACTACAGAAGGTTAACCTTTCACTGCCACACTACAAAGGGTTAACCATTCACTACCACACTACAAAAGGTTAACCTTTCACTACCACACTACAAAGGGTTAACCATTCACTACCACACTACAGAAGGTTAACCATTGCACTACCAAACTACATAATGTTAACCCTTTCACTACCACAGTACAATGGGTTAACCATTTCACTACCACACTACAGAAGGTTAACCATTTCCCTAGCACACTACAAAGGGTTAAATCTTTCACTACCACACCACAAAGGGTTAGCCCTTTCACTACCACACTACAGAAGGTTAACCTTTCATTACCACACTACATATGTCTGTAATGTGGTAGTGAAAGGTTAACTTTCTGTGGTGTGGTAGTGAAAGAGTTAATAACAAAGCTGTTTGCAGTGATTTTCAATATTATGAATCCTAAAGAATAAGTACAACATGTGTTTTCTATAAACTAATTCTAATCTAATGAGAGAATTACAGGTTAAGACATGACATCTGGACAATCTGGATTTCTCATGTGCCCCCCCCCCCCAAGGATAAATAGTTGCCCAACCCCTGCTGTAAACAGTCTAAAAACAGTCTAATTGCTCTAAACAGTCTAAAATAAACTTTTCACCAACGATATGATTAACAGTGATATTTGTGTGTTGAAAAAGTAACATGGAAACATGGGAGTGTAATGTTTGGATGGTGTTATCACATTCAGTCGAAAGCCCAAAAGGCAGAACGCCTCCTCAGAAAACGCCACTCTTAAAAACAAAGGAATTAAGCTACGCTGACATTAACATTTACATTCAGTAATTTATCCAGAGCGACTTACAAGTTCTGTACAACAGGTCAGCAGGAAGGGTACAACTCTTTCAGCTGAGTAACAATGGGTCTCATAACCGAACGGATTTACGACAAGAAATGTCCTCTCAGGCGTATTTGCGACATATTAGGGCTGAAAGAGAGATTCCCCAAACTTCCCTGAGATTGGATTCGGCCGTGGCTGAGGAGCACACTTATGATTGATTGATTGAATTGAACATTGTTCCCCATGTTCTTAATGGCTTTATTCGGGAGGAATCATAGTGATTCCTTCATGTCAACCCTACAGGCCTCATTGGAATTAATTACTTAATCATAATTAAAATAAATATGACAATATTTGTACGATAAGAAATTACGCATTTGATGTCGGAAAAATTTATAATATGGATTCATCTGATCACAGGGCAGCTGGATTAACCATATCTGAACCAGCTATTTTGGACAAATGTATAATTACTTTAATTACTCAGATATTCAAACACAATTATGCAATTATTGTGAAATGATTGAAAATAATAATTATTTAATGCCTTCTGTGGAATTTGTATTTCTTATTTGTTACATATCTGTTTTAATGATTAATTATACATTTGAAAGAATGCAGGTTATAGCCAACATGCAATATATCCCATTGATTGGTACAATGGGACAGACCTTTGTTTGATATAGCTATAAACCTGCATTCCTTCGAATATATCATTAATCAATTAAACTGATATTGAAATACACTATGTAGCCTACTACACCAACACTGAAATGACAGTGGAAAAATAAATAAACAAGAACTAAAGCTAATCGCGTGGAAATAGACTGCATTAATATTCCATAAGTCTTGTTGTGTGCGCCACACACATGCACACAGTATAGCCTACGTGTCTAATGAATGAACAGTAGGCTTATATTATTCTAATTACTTGTTTCATTAGGATTGAGTAGATACTATATATATATGCTCTGCCCTATACATACAGTAAGTACAGTACACATATTAAGGCTGTTAGAGTCGGGCGTACCATGAGCGGACTGCATGGTGGACTGTACTACGGTCTACGGGGCGGGCAGCGCAGTATCTTTGCTGCTCTCCTAATAAAACAAGTCATTAGAATAATATAAGCCTATACTGTGTTCATTCATTACGCATATTATACAGTACTGCGCGCGCGTGTGTGTGTGTGCGCGCGCGCGCTGCGGCAGGTGCACCATGAACTGTACTATATATGATGACAATACATTAATCTAATCTCAATTTGATCGGTCGCAAAGCGCTTCCGCATATCGGCCACCATTTTCACACGGCTGCATCGTCAGTTGCATTCTAATGAGCTGGACAGGTGTGTCTAACTATTGACTTTTTGCGATTTCATCTGCACACTGCCCTATTGGCTGCCTTATAAGGAGCTTCGGAGGCGTGGTTTGTAATGCAAATGACCTGGACGGGGGACGCGCGTTCACGTTTCAGAATAGTGACATTCCTCAATGCGGCATCACAGCTGTGATAGTTTGAGCCACTTAAGACATCTTCCCCACACGTTGGGGCATCACAGTGAACTTGTCGTCGATTCTGTCTCAGTCGGTTCCAAGAGAAGTCTTTGGGAAATATTGGGGAATGAGACCCATGTTCGTCAATCAGTGTTGAACTTGGGTGCTACAGCCTTGAGTGCATAGTAGTAAAGACCTAATTATAGGCAAGGACAATTATTTAGTGGCAAAGTGCATGATAGTAAAAGAAGGTTAGTTATTTTTACTTATTAAAACCATTCAAATCATTTCAGATATTAACACTAGACACGCAGTGTCACTGAGTCTGCCAACTCATTTTGCATTACAAGCCAACAAAATTATCCATGATTCAAGATTCCAGATTCAAGAGGTTTATTTGTCACATACATACCAGGGCATACAGTGAAATGCAGGTGGTCATGCCCGCATCGATTGTGCAATAATACTAATAATAAAATAGAAGGGGAAAAAAGTAATAAGAAGAGATAAGATGTGCATTATAAAAATAGACATGCTAGATTCCTGAGAAGGCACTGGGTCCTATGTCCAATACTATACAATATACAAACTATACAATATACAGTTTTAACTCTGTCATTATGCTATACTTACTATATCTAAACTATACTATACAAGAACCACATCGGTTCTTTCCTTAAAGTGACCTTTATATTCCTCATTCCTTTAAAGTGACTTTTCCATTTAGTTTAAAGTGACATTTTGTTTAAAGCGATTGTTTAAAGCGATTGCAACATGTGTGTGTGTGTGTGTGTGTGTGTGTGTGTGTGTGTGTGTGTGTGTGTGTGTGTGTGTGTGTGTGTGTGTGTGTGTGTGTATGTGTGTGCTCATGTGTACTTGTGTGTGGAGATTTCTGTGTTCAGTGTTCTGATGGCCTGGGGGAAGAAGCTGAGCAGTAGTCTCTCTGTTCTCGTTGCGTATGTACGTAGGCACTTGCCTGACCGCAGCAGCTTGAATAGGCTGTTGTTGGGGTGGTGGGGGTCTTTCATTATTCTGCAGGCTCTGGATTTGCACCTCCTGTTATATAAGTCCTGCAGGGGTGGTAGTGCAATACTCGTAGTACGCTCTGCTGAGCGCACCACTCTCTGGAGGGCCTTCCTATCCTGGGCAGTGCAGTTTCCAAACCAGGCAGTGATGTTTCCAGTCAGAATGCTCTCTACAGCCCCGGAATAGAAGGACTGGAGTATCTTCCCTGATACACTGAACTTCCTTAACTGTCTCAGGTGATAGAGGCGCTGTTTAGCCTTTTTTACCACAGAATCTATGTGTGTTGACTGTCGTGGCAATATTATCATGTCATTATAGATCTATGTTAAAATACATATTCTGTCTTTGTACAGCTTGACTGGTTCAATATGCCCAGACAACTAGGCTACAGTGTGTATGTCTCTTTAAAGGACTCCAAGGTACCAAGGTCGTATTTTCTCTCCCTAGCCAAGCCATAACAAAGTCTTGTTATTGATTCCCTAACTGGGGCACATTTTGTTTATCCTTTCTGTTATATCTGGACGTCATTTCAATTGTGTATAATGTACGTTCTGACCAGAGCTCTTTGTCACTTTGTGGTCAGACGCTTGTGTGTGAACATGTTGTCTCTGATTGTAAACTGATCTTTCATTGTGGCCAGAGTGAAATAAACTATGTTTCTATTTTTAATAACTCGACTCAGAATGATTTACACAGCGGCTCATCCTTTGTCCTTTAATAATTTCCATAACATGACCATGTCAGGTCCTCTGTGATGTGGACTCCCACATACTTGAAAGTGCTCACCCTGTCCACGATAGCCCATTTATCCACAGTGGCTTGTGTGTCCCTTGCTGTATTCTCCTAAAATCCACAATCAGCTCCTTGGTTTTACCAATGTTCAGGAGTAGGCTGTTATCCCGGCACCAGCGTGCCAGTTCATCAACCACCTCCCGGTAGGCCTTCTTGTCATTGTTAGAGATCAGCCCCACCACCCTGTGTCGTCAACAAACTTCACTATGGAGTTGGAGCTGAACCTGGCCACACAGTCATGTGTGTACAGTGAATACAGCAGGGGGCTTAGAACACAGCCCTGGGGGGTACCCGATACTCAGGGTGATTGTGCTGGAGGTATGACCCCCCACCCTGACCGCCTGGGGCCTGTCGCTCAGAAAGTCCAGGATCCAGGCGATCATGGCGGAGCTCAGACCCAGATCGATCAGCTTGTCAACCAGTCTGGTGGGGACTATGGTGTTGAAAGCTGAACTATAGTCAATGAACAGCAATCTCACATAGCCCCCCTTCTGACTGTCAAGGTGAGAAAGGGTGTTGTGTAGTACTTGGGAGCCAGTGGACCTGTTTGTCCTGTATGCAAACTGCAATGGGTCCATGTTACTAGGAAGGGAGGCACAGATGTGGTCCTTGACCAGCCTCTCAAAGCATTTCATGACCACAGAGGTGAGTGCCATCGGTCTGTAGTCATTTAGGCCTGCTGGTATGGGGGGGGTGCTAAAGGTGAGCGATAAAGTTGCAGTCAGGAGAATGAGGCTGGCAGGTCACTGCCAGAGACACCATGAGCTGCCAACCAGCAAACTTGTGCTGTGGGAGCCAACACACGGGCATCGATCACGAGGACGTCCCACATTAACCTACGTGGACGTACTCAGGAGAGATGCGGGAACAGAATGCACCGGCGAGCTAGCCAGATGCATGGAGGATCGGGATGACTGGAAGCACCGATGGAGGGCCCGTCCGAGGACGACCTAGATAGATGGTATGGCCTCTTTAGGCCTCTTATGATTATACACACAAAGGATTTTTTTTTTTACATGACTTTAGGGTCACAATGGCAATGGAGTAAACAGCTTTGGATTTGCCATGTGGTTCTCGGTGCACACAACGCGTACTGGAAGACAGGTCAGGTGACGTAAGCCAGAGGC
Organism: Notolepis coatsorum; assembly: GCF_963971535.1. NCBI lineage: Eukaryota > Metazoa > Chordata > Actinopteri > Aulopiformes > Paralepididae > Notolepis > Notolepis coatsorum. Next base: position 18,772,596 of record NC_140184.1, read on the forward strand.
TGTGTCTCCAATCCGTTGTTGAGAGGGATTTGATGAGGTGGGAGCTGCGCCGCGCTGTCCCCCCTCTTACTTCGACATCCCACCTCCATTCACTAAATCCCAGGGGATTACTCCCTTAGATCTCCTCCTCTTTAATTAGGAGGAAACGCAGGAGACAAGGCACGAGACACTGGTGTCACAGCGGCACAGCCATTACACACAGATGCATCATGGGGGATACAGATGCATCATGGGGGCGACAATGGGTTATTGAATAGGTGTAGGTTGGCTCAGTTCACACAGACCTGTCTTTTTGTATCCGTGTTAATGGTTTAGTCAAGGTAACAACAGTGGCATTATCATAAAAGAGGAAGGGTCTAATACAACTATTCTTTTAGATAGACTGTGGTGGTTAAACATGTGCATCCTTGGATGAACTGATTACATCTCACCAGGGCTTCCTCTGTTGTGTCCCCTATCTTCTGTCTCTCTCAGCCTTCCTACTGTCTATCTTCTGTCTCTCAGCCTTCCTACTGTCTATCTTCTGTCTCTCTCAGCCTTCCTACTGTCTATCTTCTGTCTCTCTCAGCCTTCCTACTGTCTCTCTCAGCCTTCCTACTGTATCATCTGACTCTCTCAGCCTTCCCACTGTCTATCTTCTGTCTCTCTCAGCCTTCCTACTGTCTATCTTCTGTCTCTCTCAGCCTTCCTACTGTCTCTCTCAGCCTTCCTACTGTATCATCTGACTCTCTCAGCCTTCCTACTGTCTATCTTCTGTCTCTCAGCCTTCCTACTGTCTATCTTCTGTCTCTCTCAGCCTTCCTACTGTCTATCTTCTGTCTCTCTCAGCCTTCCTACTGTCTATCTTCTGTCTCTCTCAGCCTTCCTACTGTATCATCTGTCTCTCTCAGCCTTCCTACTGTCTATCTTCTGTCTCTCTCAGCCTTTCTACTGTCTATCTTCTGTCTCTCAGCCTTCCTACTGTCTATCTTCTGTCTCTCTCAGCCTTCCTACTGTCTATCTTCTGTCTCTCTCAGCCTTCCTACTGTCTATCTTCTGTCTCTCTCAGCCATCCTACTGTCTATCTTCTGTCTCTCTCAGTCTTCCTACTGTCTATCTTCTGTCTCTCTCAGCCTTCCTACTGTATCATCTGTCTCTCTCAGCCTTCCTACTGTCTATCTTCTGTCTCTCAGCCTTCCTACTGTCTATCTTCTGTCTCTCAGCCTTCCTACTGTCTATCTTCTGTCTCTCTCAGCCTTCCTACTGTCTATCATCTGTCTCTCTCAGCCTTCCTACTGTCTATCTTCTGTCTCTCTCAGCCATCCTACTGTCTATCTTCTGTCTCTCTCAGCCTTCCTACTGTCTATCTTCTGTCTCTCTCAGCCGTCCTACTGTCTATCTTCTGTCTCTCTCAGCCGTCCTACTGTCTATCTTCTGTCTCTCTCAGCCTTCCTACTGTCTATCTTCTGTCTCTCTCAGCCTTCCTACTGTCTATCTTCTGTCTCTCTCAGCCTTCCTACTGTATCATCTGTCTCTCTCAGCCTTCCTACTGTCTATCATCTGTCTCTCTCAGCCTTCCTACTGTCTATCTTCTGTCTCTCTCAGCCTTCCTACTGTATCATCTGTCTCTCTCAGCCTTCCTACTGTCTATCTTCTGTCTCTCTCAGCCTTCCTACTGTCTATCTTCTGTCTCTCTCAGCCTTCCTACTGTCTATCTTCTGTCTCTCTCAGCCTTCCTACTGTCTATCTTCTGTCTCTCTCAGCCTTCCTACTGTCGATCTTCTGTCTCTCTCAGCCTTCCTACTGTCTATCTTCTGTCTCTCTCAGCCTTCCTACTGTCTATCTTGTCTCTCTCAGCCTTCCTACTGTATCATCTGTCTCTCTCAGCCTTCCTACTGTCTATCTTCTGTCTCTCTCAGTCTTCCTACTGTATCATCTGTCTCTCTCAGCCTTCCTACTGTATCTTCTGTCTCTCTCAGTCTTCCTACTGTATCATCTGTCTCTCTCAGCCTTCCTACTGTCTATCTTCTGTCTCTCTCAGCCTTCCTACTGTCTATCTTGTCTCTCTCAGCCTTTCTACTGTCTATCTTGTCTCTCTCAGCCTTCCTACTGTCTATCTTCTGTCTCTCTCAGCCTTCCTACTGTCTATCTTCTGTCTCTCTCAGCCTTCCTACTGTCTATCTTCTGTCTCTCTCAGCCTTCCTACTGTATCATCTGTCTCTCTCAGCCTTCCTACTGTCTATCTTCTGTCTCTCTCAGCCTTCCTACTGTCTATCTTCTGTCGCTCTCAGCCTTCCTACTGTATCATCTGTCTCTCTCAGCCTTCCTACTGTCTATCTTCTGTCTCTCTCAGCCTTCCTACTGTCTATCTTGTCTCTCTCAGCCTTCCTACTGTCTATCTTGTCTCTCTCAGCCTTCCTACTGTCTATCTTCTGTCTCTCTCAGCCTTCCTACTGTCTATCTTCTGTCTCTCAGCCTTCCTACTGTCTATCTTGTCTCTCTCAGCCTTCCTACTGTCTATCTTGTCTCTCTCAGCCTTCCTACTGTCTATCTTGTCTCTCTCAGCCTTCCTACTGTATCATCTGTCTCTCTCAGTCTTCCTACTGTATCATCTGTCTCTCTCAGACTTCCTACTGTATCATCTGTCTCTCTCAGTCTTCCTACTGTATCATCTGTCTCTCTCAGCCTTCCTACTGTCTATCTTCTGTCGCTCTCAGCCTTCCTACTGTCTATCTTCTGTCGCTCTCAGCCTTCCTACTGTATCATCTGTCTCTCTCAGCCTTCCTACTGTCTATCTTCTGTCTCTCTCAGCCTTCCTACTGTATCATCTGTCTCTCTCAGCCATCCTACTGTCTATCTTCTGTCTCTCTCAGCCTTCCTACTGTCTATCTTGTCTCTCTCAGCCTTCCTACTGTCTATCTTGTCTCTCTCAGCCTTCCTACTGTCTATCTTGTCTCTCTCAGCCTTCCTACTGTCTATCTTCTGTCTCTCTCAGCCGTCCTACTGTCTATCTTCTGTCTCTCTCAGCCTTCCTACTGTCTATCATCTGTCTCTCAGCCTTCCTACTGTCTATCTTCTGTCTCTCTCAGCCTTCCTACTGTCTATCTTCTGTCTCTCTCAGCCTTCCTACTGTCTATCTTCTGTCTCTCTCAGCCTTCCTACTGTCTATCTTCTGTCTCTCTCAGCCTTCCTACTGTCTATCTTCTGTCTCTCTCAGCCTTCCTACTGTCTATCTTCTGTCTCTCTCAGCCTTCCTACTGTCTATCTTCTGTCTCTCAGCCTTCCTACTGTCTATATTCTGTCTCTCTCAGCCTTCCTACTGTCTATCTTCTGTCTCTCTCAGCCTTCCTACTGTCTATCTTCTGTCTCTCTCAGCCTTCCTACTGTCTATCTTCTGTCTCTCTCAGCCTTCCTACTGTCTATCATCTGTCTCTCAGCCTTCCTACTGTCTATCATCTGTCTCTCAGCCTTCCTACTGTCTATCTTCTGTCTCTCAGCCTTCCTACTGTCTATATTCTGTCTCTCTCAGCCTTCCTACTGTCTATCTTCTGTCTCTGTCAGCTCTCCTCTGCTGTCTCCCCTATCTTCTGTCTCCCCTATCTTCAATAAAAAGAAGCATTTTGTTTTACATTCTGTACTTTACTTTTGTATATTGTATATTTTATATAGTGTTTGGTCTTTTTTTTTACTGTATGAAGCACAATTCCAGGAGGGTCATACACGACCAAGCATTTCACTATAATGTGCATGATGTAGGGGAGAACAGGGTTGGTTGTCACACGGGTTGGTTGTCACATTCATTATATTTCGCCACCAAAAGGTGCTGACTTCCATATTTTGGTATAGAAATGTCCAGAATTGGGATCAGAACTCACCTAGATAGTCTTCTTTGGAGTAAGACAGCTGAGCTTGAGGTGAGAAGACCTTTCGTGTTTTTCATGTCGAATTGAAAATATTCAGCTCCTCAGTCTTCTTCTATGATTTTACACAATGGGTTTATAATGAAACAATTACCCTTAAAAAGTGTGAAGGGAAAGCTATAGTTTAGATTGTTGGCTAACTAAATAGTTGTTAGATGGTTGTTAGCCTTGATACTAGCAAGACATTCCAGTTGGGGTTGGTCGTCACAATTCCTTTGGGGTTGGTTGTCACATGTGACAAGCATGTGCCAGTGCTTTTAACCTGTTCCACCCCCCAGGGTCGGTACCGAAAATGACAGTATGATCATAGATCCATATTTTGATTTGAGTGATGCAAAAAATTTGCGATTTTAAAATCAAACGTTTTCAAGTATTAACATCACTAACATGTCACAAAAGCATGTAGAATGTATATTATCATCAATACGTTAGTTTAGCAATAGGTTAAAAGTGTTAAAAGATAGTTTTAAGTTTTCGATCGTCCATTCCAAGCTTGAAACGAAAATGGAAATTTTGAACCATGGGAATTGTAGTATTTTTGCGGCCATTTCGTAGAGAACATGCATAGCTGTCGACCAACGTTGGAATTCTTCCGAACTACACTTCCTGGCAAGTTCTATGGGGGTTCAAAGTTCAGAGTTGAATTATGAATTATGTCAATAACTGTTATTATTCGCGATAATAAGGCACAAAAGGTAACGTTTTTGACAAATATTGAAACGCAGTTAGTTTCTCATCCCTATTGTTAGCATGTAGGAACAATTAGATCTGAAATTAGTTTCAAAACGGTTGCACTGTGGGGGAAATAAAAAAGTACACTAGATTACAGTAGATATCATTATGTTCTTATGCACGCCTGGTGATACTAAATCCAAATTGAACTCTGGCATTTGAAAGATAATATATATATATATATATATATATATATATATATATATATATATATATATATATATATATATATATATATATATATATATATATATATATATATATATATATATATATATATATATATATATATATATATATAAATGTGCGAATTGGCTATAATAAGGTAATGTATAAGCATCTATTCTATATTCTATAATAATATTTCAAATTGCATTGGTCCGGATGGGAGAATTCAGTACTGTATCTACAGAACCTTCGGTTTCATCATCTTCCCTTTATTAATTTCCTTCGATTTTTTGTACACATGATCTCAAGAAGGTACTGAACCAGTGGCAGTTTTTTAAGTTTGGTCATTATTATCATGGTGTTATTCACTGTCAAAGATGCAAAGAAAAATCATAATTCATATTCTCCTTTGTTTCATCACAATTTAAGCAAGCCTAGTAATAGACACAATATTTCTGACACTGGGAATACATTCCCTGAGGTCCATAGATGTACCTAGATACCAAGAATATGCAAATAGCCCTTGTAGAAGTGGAGCAATATTCCATTTACCTAGGTATATATTTTATGCGGATTTTCACATCGTGTGGAACAGGTTAATGAGCACAACGTGGGCTGTTTCTTCACCAACTTGGAGGAGGTGATGGCTGAGCTGAGGACAGACCGAGCTGAGCCCAGTGCACCCCAGCCAACCTCACCACTCCTCCCCCAGAGCCATCCACTAGATCTGGACAGAGACCACCAGTGACTCCACAAGAGCTGAGGCCTTGTCCAAAGGCTGCAGCCGGGAAAGTAGCCCAGAAACGAAAAAGAATGTCAAGCAGACACCCCAGAGAAGAAGAGATTAGAGCAGGATGAAGATGATTATTCTTGTTTGGTTTGTATGGAAACGTTCTCCCACAGCCGTTCAGGGGAGGTATTGGAGAAGTGTTGGATGTGTGCAACCAGTGGGCACACAAGCTCTGCTTAGTTGGAGTGACCAGACACTACATTTGCCATCACTGTAACTCAGATAGTGAATGAGTGTAGCCTAATTGTGTAGGCTATTATTGTTAGGCCTATTTATTTTGTTCTTATTTTGTTATATAGGATGGCCTAAAGATTTGTTTTCTGTTAAGATGCATTACGTTGTGTATTTGTCAACTTGTCAATGCAATTCAACTTTCAAAATGAGTTATGCCTTCTTGATTTTTCCCATTAAAACACATTGTGATTTGTGACAAACAACCCCATAGTCATTGATTGATTGATTGAAAACTTTATTAACAGATTTCAGAATGGGTACAAATACAATACAGTACAGCTCAATACACACAATTGTTAAGGGGATGCAGACCAGAGAAAGACTTTCGTCTTGTTTACATCAGGGTCCCCCATTTTCAATTCATCAGGACATATATGACATACATGACATTCAGATAGACAGTACTGCTACATCTATACATTTATGACATACCAGATTTGCAAATACAGTACTGTTTGTGATACAGAGTCAAGAAAAGGGAGTACCGGTATATACATTTGACGTAAAAACTGTACATTGGAGGAGGTTGGGTGGGTTTGTGTGGGGGGGGTTGGGTACATTGGGATATTAACAACAATACTGGGTAATTTACATTGGAGGGGGTTGGGGGGGGGGGGACACTGTACACTTGTACAGACAAGCAAAACTGTACATTGGGGGGGGGGAGACACACTGTACAAACAAGCAAAACTGTACATTGGAATATTGACAAAACCATACTATAGGTCAATTACTGTACATTGGAGGGGGTTGGGTTAGGACATTTACAGGGGCCAGTTTTGAATTGCAGTCTCCCGTAGGTGTCCCTTGAGAGTGGTTTTGAAAGTGGGTAGTGATTCACATTCCTTTACAGCTTTGGGTAGGGCGTTCCACATTGATGTGGCATAATTGCGAAACGTGTTTAGTCCCTTGTGTGTGACAGTGTGTGACAACCATCCCTGTGATGGGGTTGGTTGTCACAATGTGTCAGAGTGTCTTTGATAGGTAATTTCCTCTTTGTTACAATACGTTAGAAAATGAGAGGGATACACATTTCGAGCTTCAATTTAATGTAGGAATGACTATTGAAAGATGTTTTGATGATGAGCAATTCACACTAGAGTAAAAAGTGTGACAACCATCCCCGTTCTCCCCTACCTTATATGTGACAAATAAAACAAAACTTGGTAACTTCAAACTTGAATTATGATTTGTTTATTTAATAGTTCCACAATTGTGCTCTTGAACTTCGACCATTGCCAAGCAACCTGAACACAAAATTTTCCTGCACAGCTAGCTACTTTGTATCTGGTCTACACACTTTACCACTGGCTATCTACGTTGTATCATGTACATTAATCTGGACGTTTCCATTTATTGTGCAACCAGTGAAATAAGAGTCTGTTGACACTGATAACGATGTTAATGTAGAGTGATACATTTACATTTAGTCATTTCGCTGACGCTTTTATCCAAAGCGACTTACAAGTTCTGTATGACAAGCCATCAGGAAGGGCACAACTCTATTAGCTGAGTAACAATGTTCATCAAAGTGTTGTGTGCTACAGTGTAGGTTAGTTTATTAAGACAAGTGCCTGACAGTAAGGTTAGTTAGGGTTTTATTTTTAATTTTTTTATTTCAGATAATGGTTGAAGAAGTGCGTCTTTAGTCGACGGCGAAAGATTGGACGGGTTTCGGCTGTCCTAGCTCGGGTGGGTAGTTCATTCCACCATTGTGGGGCAAAGACTGAGAAAAGGCAGGTTCTCCTTGATAATAATAATAATAAACTTTATTTGTATAGCACCTTTAATACAGAAACTGCAGCTCAAAGTGCTTCACAACAGAAAAAAGACAGGCACAATACAAAAAAGGTTAATGATAACCGGGGCCCGAAGCTGAGGGCCGGAAGGACGCCACCTCCTTCCGCTCCCGTAGCCCCTCTCGGCTTCGGGCTAAAAACTGTTCGGTCTGTACTGGGGTGTTTTAGGCCCTCCAAGCACCAGGCGTGCAATAATGTCCTTCCGCCTGTAATGAAAGGCACAGTCAGTAAGAGCAAGGTTCCCCCCGTTCACGGGTTCGTCACAATGCACAATGGATTAGATATCCTCCATATGATTTAGAAAAGAGAGAAAAGGTAGTTCACAGAGGATGGAGAATCCACAATACTAGGTTCCAGTCTTCGACAGTATTACTGGCTTTACTGTATGCCGTTCCGATAATCTTCAGCTTCACGCCACTAATAATATTCCTAATTCAAATGCAGTCACCGTTCGTCTATGTCTTCATTTACCACTCGGGAAAATAGTTCGTTTGTTTAGGCACAGATTCTGCTGTCTTGCGTTCTTTACTCACGGCGCCCGGTGTGGCGATAATGTCCCTCCGGTCTGAAGCTCCACTCGTTTCCACTCTGGAGGAAACACTGCAGTCGCCGCTATGAACTGGTTCCACTGGAGGAAAGGTAAAAACACAAAAAGAGCCGTGTGTCCTTGCAGCCCTGCGTCCTCTGCTACCGTCCTCTCGACTCCCGTTTTCGTTCAAGGAAGCAGCAATAGCGCCGTGGGTACCAGCAATATCACCAGTCAGCGTCCTCGGGTTTCTCTTTCCTCCTCTGCTCCGGGTCTCGTCCTTCTGTGTCTCCCTCAGCTGACAATACTCACCTCCCTTTTGAGCGAGTTCGCGGGGTTCCAGGGCACCGCCCCTATGCGCCAGCCAATCAGCTTACTCCAACGGCACAGCCTGTAACGCAAGAGAGGGAACTCCCATGGGTAGCTCCCACCGCTCCATGAATACACACAGACACACACATACCCCCACCCGCGACAGCTGCATCGCCGATTTTCCTTAGACTGTGGCTTGGAAACTTCAATAGACCAGTAGTAGATGATCGCAATGTTCTAGGAGGCACATAGTTGACTAGAGAATTTGCAATGTACAGTAGCTTGGTCCTGTTCCATTTAGTGCTTTGTATATAAAGAGGAGGACCTTGAAATCAATTCTAAATGTTACCGGAAGCCAGTGTAGGTTAGCTAATACTGGACTGATGTGGTCTCTCCTCTTGGTTCTAGTTAGTAGCCTAGCTGCCGAATTTTCAAGTTCAAGTTTCTTTATTAGTTGTCATACAGAAGTACAGAATACTTTTATACAAAATGCTTATTTCTGTTACGCTCCAGAGACTGTGCTAGACAAAAAAGATAAGTATAAAATAAGTATAGCAGTATAAAATAGAAGTCACGTACATAGAGGGATGAGGTACAATTTAGGTACAATTTACAGTAAGGTGTACTCAGGTATGGGTTGTAGTGCAAATTCTTTGCCAATAAATATAGGTGTTCTAAAGTGTGTAAGTGGGTCCTGCATTGAGTTGTTTGTTTAAAGTGAGTGTGTGCGTGTGGATGTGTGAGCTGTGAGTGCATTGAGTGCTGTGATGGTTGTTGTATAGTTATTAAAGGAGCTCCCGTCTTATACGGAGCTACTGAGAAATCTTGATCCCCAGTTAGACTGGCTGACGCGCCGTTATATTCCTGGTCTCATACCAAACAGTCCTTGTCCCAATGACACAATGCAGGCAGCTTTCTTGGAAAATGATATTTATTTGCTTCACCGTGCAAACAGAATATCCTTGTTTTTTGTTCCTTAAACTGATTAAATGATAATGAATATGATACCTAATTGGATACAAACATTTCGACCTGAGACCTGCGTCGTACGTGCGGTCAAAAACCATTGCCTTTTCCGGGTCAAAACTCCTCCTCCTACAGGTGTACCTGACGCTTATATAAAAGAAGCGCCACCCCCTGGTCACATAAATCCATTGCACATTAAGTCCATTTTGGCCGTTACACACCGGCCCCTAATTGTTAAGGCAGGCAGACATAACAATTCAAAAAATAAACAAAACAAATAAGAGCCAAAACATGTCATGGATTAAGTGCATGGATCCACATTTTCATGAACCAAACACAGTTGTCACTGGCCTTACAATGGTGCTACTTGTTCGTCTGGAAAGACCTCCAGAACCCTGCCAAGTGGCCAGGACCCACGAAGAGCTGAAGAGTCCATGACGACTACAATATCTCCAGCTGCCAAACTAATTCTACTTATGTCCCAGAGAAAGCACAGAAAATCACTGCCTTCCTCAGCGACCTTCACTTGGCGGAACATGGCTTGAATGTCACCCATGAATGCCACCGGTTCCTCTCTGAAGCGAGTTAGCACTCCTGGCTCCTCCTCCTTTCCTGGTTCTTCGACTTCCTGTTCCTCCTCCTTTCCTGTTTCCTCTTCCTTTATCCACCCCTGTGTTGGTAAAAGGTGGTAGGTCAGGAAGGATTCTGTCTGCTGGAAGATCCGCCATCTTTTGCTCCACTGCACTGTCACTGTAGTGTTTGCAAAAGCTGCATTCAGCGATGATCTTCTCAGCTGCATGGGCGTTGGTGAACCAACATTTCTTCCTCACTTTGGACATTGTGTGAGTCCTTCCACCATGTCTCCGATTCTGGTGTACATGCTTGAGAATGAGCATTGAAACATGCTGGTCCTTGGAGAGAATGAGTGGAGGTTTAGCTTCCTCTGGTGTTGATCCTCTGCTCAATGTTCCTACAACTCTCAAGAGTCCATCCTCAAACGCTGTATCCAGCCTAGTCACTCCCACATTGTTGGGCAGACAGACCTCCTTGTTAAAAGGTAATTTCAAGCAGTACCTCTCCTGCTGAAGCACAGCTGAACTTTCAAATTTTTCCAGATGGCTTAGGTCTTCTCTGGACACTTCCTTCTCCTTCACAGCTACTTCTTTGAAGTTGTGTTTGTCCTGATCGGCCAGCATTTCTTCCCGTCTGCACACAGAGATCCTGTTCACTGTAGCAGAGGGAAACTCTGACTCCACAACACCACTGTTTCCATTCAGTGGACCATTAACGGCCCATCCCAGCACTGTCCTTATAGCATACGGGCCATTCCTGTGACTGTTGATGACCTCCCAAGGTTCCAATATCTTGGGAGTGTTGGTTCCAATCAACAGGTCGACATTTGCTTTTAGGCGTGGGATGTGTACGTTGGACAAATATGACAATTTAGACAGTTCTTCAGGTGTCACCATGTTCTCAGCCGTGACTGGCATTTTCTTCTGTGTGAGAACTTCCGGAAGAACATAAAAGTCATCGCTGTCCAAACCAGCTACCTCCAACCCAGTCAAGGAGTAAGCTGGAACACCCGTCTCTTGCCCCATGGTGCTCAGTAGGAAGGTGGTTCCTCTGCCTGTGATATTCAGCCTCTGCATTAGGCGTTCAGAGCAGAATGTGGCTGAGCTACCAGGGTCTAAGAAGGCGTATGTTTGTACTATGTTTCCGTTTGCTGCTTTCACATTCACAGGGAGAATGGCTAATACACACCGGTCCTTACCGGCCCCTGTATGTCCACATGTTTGCAGTGAAGTTGGTTGCTGTAACTGTTCTGGAGAAAATGGTTGCCTTTTGATGTGAAGCAGGGTGGGGTGAGTTTGACCACAGACTTTGCATACCAAGCGCCTTTCGCAGTCTCTGCTCATGTGACCAACACATAAGCATGCAAAGCAAACTCCCTTTTCCCTCAGAAAGTACATTTTCTCCTTGTGCCTCTTCTCCTGCAGTTGTTTGCACTCCTCCAACGAGTGACTGCGAGCACAGCAAAGGCATCCAGCTCTCCTAGCATTCACTGTACCTGGTGTTGGTGATGTCAGCTCCTTGGCTCTCTCAGATATTACTGTGGTGGCGACAATGTTTCTTTTCACTCTGTTGGGATATGATTCAAACCTGGTGAGAGATGTTGTGCCAACCACACCAGAATTTGGATCCTGTATGTCACCAAACAGAGGGTCAGAAAGAAGGCTAACATGTTGCTCCACAAACCTGATCATATCACCGAAGTGAGCTCTTTCCTGTGTATTTTCCATTATGCCATGAGCCGTACTCCTCCATTGCTCCCTCATCTTGAATGGCAATTTTGATATAATGGCCCTCATGTTGACAGGCATGTCCAACTCCTGCATGTACTGAAGCTCCTCCATTGCATTGCAGCAGCCACGCAAGAATAAGGAGTAGGCTTGAAGTGCCTTGACATCCTCAGATTTTATTGTTTGCCATGCCAAGGCCTTTTGCATGTAGGCACTTCCTATTTTGTACTGGTTTCCAAAGTGTTCTTTAAGAAGACCCTTTGCCACTGCGTAACCACGCTCAGGAGCCATATGCTGGCAGCTACGCACCAATTCCTGTGGCTGTCCTCTTGTGAACTGCTCCAGATAATACAAAGCATCAGCGTCTGTTGCCTTTTCCTCCACTCCTTGTTCAAATGCTTTGATGAATGTTCTGTATTGGAGAGGGTCACCTTCAAATGTTGGGATATTTCGTGGTGGCAGAGACCTGGAATGCTGTTGCTGCACCAGAGCAGCAGTTATCTCATTTTGCCTCTCCATGATGGTAAGCATGTTTGCAGGTTGGTTTGAATTGATTTGCACATTGTCAGTTGTTCCCATTCTGCTTTCCTGTTCCTTGTGGTTGTGATTATATTGGCGGTTAGCAGCAGTGCTATGCCATTGACCACGTTCCTTTGGTCTCACATCCACAGGCTTGTTTGGTGGTATTGACAATTGTGTCAATTTACTTCGTTGTGTTAATGTCCCAGGTTGGTATTCCCTTGCAACAGGATTTAGCTTGTGGTGTTCCCTTTCAAAATAGGAATTCATTGCATTTGAAGGTGCACGAGATGAACGCTTACTTTCAGAGGAGTGCAACACGGCCAACCTTGCAGTGCTTGCAGCCAATGCAGTGTCCACCTCTAGTTGTTCCTTTTTTCTTTTCAACTTTAGTTCCTGCTCCTTCAACTGATGCTCCTGCTCCTCCAAAGCATGTTTTTCTTTTAGAGAATCAGCACGAGCGAGAAGTGCAGCTCTATCGGCTTCAGCTAAAATCTTGGCAGATGACCTGCTACTTGTTTTTGAGTATTTGCTCACAATGTTTGACACACTGTCATTTGGAGCAATACCATCATCCATTAAATGCAAATCACCTTCAGTTGTTTTACCATCATATACATTCGTTATACCTTCAATATTTGAAACCCACAGTTTTGCATTTGAAATACACTCATTGATTGACAACATTTTTGCTTTAAACCAGGTGTCTTGTTCTTCTTTTTCATCATGTAACGTATAACCCAACAGAAGATTGTCATGTATGCATTTCGCCTCATAACACACCTGATTCAAATCTGTAAGAGCATTCTCTACTTTTTCCTTCTCATTGTTTAACATGAAACCAAGAATTGAATCTTTTATCTTGGCTGCCATGTTAAATTTACGTTTTCTGCTGGCAACCAATTTGCCACAATGTTCTGCAACAGCCTTGGCAGTCATTTTAACGACACGTTTCCCAGTGACGTCACCGCTAACAGCGGAGCGCGCTGTGGTCTCCATGGAAACGTGTGATGCCGTTTTGTGCGTCGCCATGTTATTAGATTGTCTGAATTAAAACGAGACGGCTGGTGACGAGTCGCGCAACATAGTCACTACAAAAAAGGTCCGCGTAGTCAAGTGTTATTCCTCTTCAGCAACCATGGATTTACGCTCAACCCCAAGTTATGTGTGCACACAATTTTACATGGCCATGTATTTATATAGCGCTATTCACATACCTCCTTGCGTTGGGTACCATGATGTCGCCTCACGGATCAGTACTCGCGGTCCAGTACTGATCCTCAGCCACTTCGGGTCAGCACCGGTGTCTTGTCTTCCTCCTCCACGAACGGCTGCAGGCGGATCCGCGATGCAGCAGCAACAGTAGAATCCTCTTCCTCCACACAACAACAGCAGCAGCTCCTCGCCGGCTCCGGTGGAGATTCTCCGACGTCCCCTAACGCATCGAATCTTCCCCAGTCTCCAAGCAAGAGTCCAACTGGTGCGCGGTTTTTGACTAATATTAAAGGAGCTCCCGTCTTATACGGAGCTACTGAGAAATCTTGATCCCCAGTTAGACTGGCTGACGCGCCGTTATATTCCTGGTCTCATACCAAACAGTCCTTGTCCCAATGACACAATGCAGGCAGCTTTCTTGGAAAATGATATTTATTTGCTTCACCGTGCAAACAGAATATCCTTGTTTTTTGTTCCTTAAACTGATTAAATGATAATGAATATGATACCTAATTGGATACAAACATTTCGACCTGAGACCTGCGTCGTACGTGCGGTCAAAAACCATTGCCTTTTCCGGGTCAAAACTCCTCCTCCTACAGGTGTACCTGACGCTTATATAAAAGAAGCGCCACCCCCTGGTCACATAAATCCATTGCACATTAAGTCCATTTTGGCCGTTACAATAGTGTTATTGTTCGTTGAGCAACCTGATGGCCTGGGGATAGAAGCTTCTTCTGAGTCTTTCTGTGCTTGCCATGAGACTCCGGTATCGCTTGCCTGACCGCAGCAGTTCAAAGAGGCAGTTGTTTGGGTGGCTGGAGTCTTTGATAATTATCTTACCCATACCCATGCACCGCTTGTTGTAAATGTTCTGGAGAGTGGGAAGCCCCCCTCTAATTGTGCGTTCGGCTGAACGGGCCACTCTCTGTAGTCTGCTACGGTCTTGTGCGGTGCTATTCCCAAACCAGGAGGTGATATTGCCAGTCAGGATGCTCTCTATTGTACATGAGTAGAAGTTCTTAAGGATCTTCTGACTGACTTGGAACTTCCTTAGGCGCCTGAGGAAGTAGAGGCGTTGCCGTGCCTTCCTCACAACACTGTCAATGTGTGTGGTCCATGTCAAGTCCTCGGATATGTGGACTCCGAGGTACTTAAAACTGTTCACTCTCTCAACCGGTGCCCCCTCGATGCTGAGGGGGCTGTAGTCCCTGACCCCCGACCTCTTAAAGTCCACAATCATCTCCTTTGTTTTGCTGACGTTCAGGGAGAGGCTGTTCTCTTGACACCATCCTGCTAGGACCTTGACCTCTTCCAGGTAGGCCCTCTCGTCGTTTGCAGAGATCAGGCCCACCACTACTGTGTCGTCAGCAAATTTGATGTGTTGTTGTTCCGCTGTGCCACACAGTCATGTGTGTACAGGGAGTAGAGGAGGGGACTCAGAACACAGCCCTGGGGGGGCCCTATGTTGAGGGTGATGGATGAGGAGGTGCAGTTGCCTGCTCTCACCACCTGGGGTCTGCCCGTCAGGAAGTCCAAGACCCACTGGCAGAGGTCATAGTTCAAGCCCAGGTCCCTGAGCTTGGCTATGAGTTTGGAGGGGACTATGGTATTGAATGCTGAGCTGTAGTCGATGAACAGCATTCTCACATAGTTCCCCTGCCTCTTGTCCAGGTGTGATGCTGCTGTGTGCAGCACATGGGCTATGGCGTCCTCCGTGGACCTGTTGGGGCGGTATGCAAATTGCAGGGGGTCTAGGTTGATGGGGAGGGAGGAGCAGATGTAGCCCTTTACTAGCTTCTCAAAGCACTTCATGGCTATAGAGGTGAGAGCTACAGGGCGGTAGTCGTTGAGGCAAACAGGCTTGGATTTTTTGGGTACAGGGATGATAGTGGACTTCTTCAGGCGGCGGTTACACCTTTCGTTTCATTTTCGTTTCATTGTCATACGAGTTTCGCCGCAACGCGGCAGCCTCGAGTCACACTTTCGTTTTTGTCACCTGGGCACAGTGATGTAGTACACTGCCAAAGCAGTAGGTGGCAGTAGGTGGCGAACATGAAGGCAATTTCAACCAATCATAACTTGAATGTGCCAATACACTTCCTGGAAGCTCCAGCAAAGAAAATGTCAACAAGGCAGGCGCCTATGCCGCGCCACCATCTTGCCTATTTACTCAATGCAGCAATTCTTTTTCAGCAAAGCCTAATAAAAGTGCAATAAACAAAACGGATACATTCACTGTGTGTTCTGCCTGTCATTTGTTGATGAAACAAAACTAACATCAACACAAGTGACCACCAAGAGCGGATAGTTTAGTCTAAAAAAAGATCGGTAGCATTGTTAGCTGCATGCTAACGTCAATGGAATTTGCCATTATAACAGTATAGCATTGTGGCTAGAAGCTAACGTTAGCTCACGCTACTTAGCCAGCACCAAACTGATGATATCGGGAGCTATCAGTAGTTAGATAACATTAGAGACAACGCTGTGTGTATTAAACAAAGGTGAATAGATGACTGGGCCATTTTGTTTAATGCTTGTTAAGTTGAAAGAGGAGTTTTGAGCTAACAGGGTTTGATAGCTAACACTAGCTCATGTTATCCAGTGGCAGTGCCAATCGGTAATGCTAGCAGAATGAATGGATGTAAACTTTATTTAACATATTGCATATGGGTACAATACAATACGGCTCAATACAAACAATTGTTAAGGGAATGCAGACTGTTGTAGCTTGGACTGGGGTCCTTATAACAATAACTTGACAACACATAGTAGCTGCAGCTATTTGGTTTGGGACAGCTCTGCTGTCACCGGAAGGGCACGCAGATGGTATCTACTGCGCATGGGCGTTTTCGCAACAACATCTCCGTGCTGACTACACGGCTGTTGTCGGCGCGTTTTTTAGGGGTTCTCCAAAACGCAAACACAATTTAGCGTTTCAGCCGTATCCGCCAAAAAACGCCAAAAAACGCATTTCTGTGTAATAGGGACATCAAACGTATTCAAAAACGTATACAAACTAGCCACAAAAACACTAGTCTAACCATGGCCTCAGACAGGTGGGGATGACAGCCTGTTCCAAGGACAGGTTAAATATGTCAGTGAATACCGGGGCCAGTTGGTCGGCACAGACTTTTAGGACGCGGCCGGGGATACCGTCCGGTCCTGCTGCCTTCCTGATATTAACTTTTTTTTTGTATCCACTTTTTCTCCCATTTTCTATATTTTCTCCCATCCCAATTTCGTATCATCCAATTCAACCCTCCCCTGTCACAAACGCTGTTTCTTGCCTCCCACAAGCCGGCTGCAATGTGGACTAAGTCATACATAGCACAAGTCCCCTCCGGTACTTGAGGTAACAGCAGTCGCATATTTTCACCTGCGCAGCTCGATCTCTCAGTGGCGAGGAGTAACGCGTGGGAGGCTCACGCTGCCCCCGACACTTCCTGATTCTACTGCGCAGGCGCACCAACCGACCTGTAGGAGTCGCTGTCCACAACGCCCGATCCCCACCCATCAGTTTCCCACCCCCTAATACGGCCAATGTGTATTAGTATGAACGACCAGCTAAACTGAAAGCAATGTGGAGTGCTGGGCTCAAACAGTCGAGCCCAGCGTCTCCGCATTCGTGGCGAGCGCCTTGCCCACTACGCCACGTAGCCGCCCCTCATATTCACTTTTTTAAAGGTCCTCCTCACCTCATGCTCTGTTACCCTGAACACTGAGTCTCCCTCAGCAGCCCCCCCCCCCCCTCCATTGCAGTGGCTTGTAGGCTGGTGTTGTTATTCCCAGCCTCAAACCTTGCATAGAAGGTGTTGAGATCATTTGCTAAGGAGATGTCACTGTTCAGCTTGAGGGAGGTGCCTTTGTAATCTGTCATCGTTCTGAGGCCCTGCCTCTTTGCTTCTATTACTGTCCTCCTGATGTTGTATCTCGCCACCTTGTGGTCATTCATATTGCCTGCCACAAGCCCAGTGTTGTAGGCTGCGGTTCGTGCTTTCAGAGCCTCACGGACGGATTTGTCTACCCAGGGTTTTTGGTTTGGGTAAACTCTAATTGTGGTAGTGGGGATTGTTTCTTCCACCAAAGTACATATAAAGTCCAGCACTGTCTCCGTGTAGTCATTAATGTTATCTGTGTTATCGCGGAACACCCCCCCAGTCTGTACATTCAAGTGCAGCCTGTAGCGTTTCCTCTGATTCCACAGACCATTTCTGCACCTCTCGCGAGACTACCGGCGCACGCTTGAGACTTTCCTTCTACTCCGGAGAAAGAAAGATGGCGGCATGATCCGACTTGCCGAAACCACTGGCAGAATGAGCCTTGTAACCACACTTGGATTGCGAGTAACAATGGTCTAAAATGTTACCGCCTCTGGTGTTACAAGTCACATGTTGGTAGAAGTCCGGCAATACTTTTAACTTTTTGAATGAGTTGGAGTCGTTCTGTGGTCCCGGAGCTCGGATAAGAGTGGGTCTGAGACGGCCAGAAGATGCAGAGCATAGGGGTCTTGAGGGTGTGTAGTTATAGACCATTGACCGGAGGTAGGCTGGAGTGGTTCCCTTTGCCGCACGGTATGCCAGGTCGAGGGCCTTGAAGCGGATTCGTGCAGCAATGGGGAGCCAGTGCAAGCCCCTAAGAAGTGGGGTGACATGTGCCGACTTTGGTAGGTTTGAGATCAGGCGGGCCGCTGCGTTCTGGGAGGCCAGCAAGCAGTGCATTGCATTCGTCGACGCGGGAGATGACTGTTGATTGGACGAGGAGTTGGGTGGCTTCTTTTGTCAGGAAGGGGCGGATCCTTCTGACGTTGCTCAGGAGGAATCTGCAGGTTCTGGTTGTCGCTGCGATGTGAGCGGAGAAGTTCAACTGGTCTTTTTTTGTATCCACTTTTTCTCCTTATTTTTTCTATTTGTCTCCCATCCCAATTTCGCCTCGCCAATTCTCCCTTCAATTCTCCCCTCCCATGTCTCGAACGTTGCTAGACTATGCCTCCCACTGGTCGGCTACAGTGAGGACCAAGCCTTGCATCACGTGTCCCCTCTGGTACACGAGGAGGCAGCTGTCGCATCTTTTCACCTGAACAGCGCAATCTCTCAGTGGCGAGGAGTAACGCGTGGGAGGCTCACGCTGCCCCCGATACTTCCTGATTCTGCTGTACTGGCGCAGCAACCGACCTGTAGGAGTCGCTGTCCACAACGTCCAATCCCCACCCACCGGCCTTCCCACCCTCTAACACTGCCAATTGTGTTAGTATGACAACTGGCCAAGCCGGTAGCAACGCCGAGAGCTGGGCTCGATACCAGCATCTCCTGCGTTAGTGGCGAGCGCCTTGCCCACTGCGCCACTCAGCCGCCCCTCACAGCTGCATTGTCGACTGTGATGGAAAGGTCGGTCAGGGGGGAGGATTTGGCCGGCAGGTGAAGCAATTCTGTTTTACTTAGGTTCAGTTTGAGGTGGTTGGTCGTCATCCAGGCGGAGATGTCGGACAGACAGGCCGAGATCCGCTCAGATACATAATAGTTAAAAGTCCCAGTGCTGTTATACTGAATATCAGCACTCATGGAATGCCTCTTGTCCAACCAAATGACTTGGTTGGAACTAACTGTTGTATAAACAAATATATATATATAAATTAAAAAAAAAAACATGCTGACTCTATGCACTATCTATTTCATTACTCATCCTAATGTATAGAAGTACTGTGGGTACAGTTTAGGCCCCGTGAATCAATCCTTTCCTTGTCATAGTTTCATAACTGAACACCCAGCACTTCACTATTTCCTGTAATCTTCGGTCAGAAGCTGCTGATATACTCAACGCTCGCATGAGACTGGTCTGGGAACACATGACATCGGAAGGACCCAAGCCACGCCCCCCTTTCCCCTGACGCGTGCCAATGAGCCACGAGGAACTGTAATTCCAACATGGTCTCTAGAGGAGGAAGCCCAGAGCATGATGGGCAGGAATGGGAGTGAGAGACATGTTGGTTTTATGCCCAAACATCAACATAGTCAGTATAACTCTGACTCACTTGATTACAATTGGATGTGTCTGATTGTAATGGTAAATTAAAGCCTATTATTAATATTCATAGCTTTTGGGGTTTTTTCTTGGGCTATTTGTTGGCTGTTGATTGTTGAATCTGTATCATTATGACAAGAATGGTCTGCAAATGTCAAAATGGCGCAAAGGATTCACCGTAACATGCAATTGGCGGATTTGATGGCTAGATGGACGGGTGGGGAGAGGATAGGGGCGGGACTTGGGGTAAGGGACAAATGGAGAGTGGCGAAGACATACTGTGGTCTAAATTTAGCCAATGGCTCTGCTGGGGTGGAGCAAATCCTCTTTGCACTCGAATTATCTGGTCTTCGGATTAGGGAGCTTTGCCTCTATGCAAGACATCCACTCTCTATCTACAATGTTGTCCTGTAGCAGACCCAACCAAGTGGCCCGGTGTGGCGGGGGAGCGGACATGACGGCTTCCGCACTGGGTGTGACATTCTGGCAGGCTTGGTCACAAAAGCTTTAACAACGTTGCAATGTAATAATTAAACATGTATAGAAACACACTAGAACTCACTATAAGAAAGGGACACAGAATGGTGCAACAGTTGTAGTTTATTGTGATTAGTGAGGTGATTTAAAGTTACTGATCATGTTGACTTTGCTTGTCTGTTTATAATTATACTTTGTGTCATATCTGTGTTACCACACTGATTCCTTTGTCTTTTAACCGAGTTGATTGATACAGTACGTTATTATCATAAAACCACTAATTAGTTTGTCTTTTAACACAGTTGATTGATACGTTTTAACATAAAACCACTGATTCCTTTGTCTTTTAACACAGTTGATTGCAGCATCTCCATTTTAACTTTCTAAGTGCAAATGTAAAATGTTTGGTATGTAGACCACTGTCATGATGTGGCCCTAGAGGGCTGAGATTAACCTCATCCAACCAATGTTGACGCTCCAAATTGTCTTTAATCTCTAACATCCCTTATACACTCATGCACACATCTGCCACAACAATCATCCACACATGCAAATCAATACATCATATCCTCCTCCTCCCGGCCCAAGAACAGCTACGACATGTTTGGCACTAATTCAAGTTCACCAAAGTCGCCATCGCAGACATATTTTCAATATGGGGGTGCTGAGGGAGCCTCTGAGAAGTCGCTGTGTTTCCTGCAGTGTTTAAATTCCATGTGGGACAGTTTAAGTGGGGCTAAATCAGGTCAGAATCTGGGAGTGTATATCCTCCTGTCTGTGGAGCCAGATGGACTGTACCATTAGGTGCGGGGGGGCCCTGGGGACATCCTGTGGGGATGAGGGGGGGGGGGGGGGCTATCGTGAGGCTGCAGCTTAATCCCCTGCTAGGCCACAGCACGGCCTCTGGCTAAACTGACATGTAGGCTTTGCCTTCTGAAAACACTACTTGGATTTTATCTTTTTTTTTTCAACACCCAATTTGGATTTCTTTTTTTTACCCCCCATGTCAATGACTTGTAAAAACCTAGTCTGGTAAGTAATATTGTTTTTATGAAATGTATTGACTGTTTTGTGGTGGTTTTGTTCATTCTTTTGAAAGTCAAAATTGAATTGTATCTATTGTATCTATTGTATCTATCTATGCATGTCTTTTCTTTAGGCTGTAATGTAAATTTCCTGAAAGGGTATATCAGCTTATGAATAGGAATACTTAGCAAATTCCTAATAATAACATGTAAGGAAAAATTGCACCTGCACTTTTAGGAAGTAAGCTACAAATATTAGATCTTTCACTTTGTATTAAAGGTAGCACCATGGAAAAAACAACCAGTTTCTTTCAGTTAGTCACACATTTGAAATACCAGTTGATGTGCACAGGTGTATAGAAAGAACGAGACACGTGAATCTAGTATTGCTCAATAACAAAACATCCAATAAAAAGTAATGTAAATGTAAATAATCAATAACATGTTTCTGAGGCTCAGAATGCCATTTTGTTTTCCAAGACAAACATTACGGCAGAAAAAGTCAAATAGCAAAAAGAAAGTGTTATTGCTATTGTGTCACTTATTGTTATATGGATTCACAATGCATGTCACTAGATAGCAGACAGGTCAGCTGCACAATTATAAGCAGGATTCCCCTTTGACCTCCTGAGGCCATGAAGGACCTGAGATGAAGGTGAACTCATTGCTTTACAATGACAGTTGACCTGCTTCATCGACACTTCCTCTGTGCTCTCTAGTGGAACGTGTGTGTGTGTGTGTCTGTGTGTGTGTGTTGCTGTCTTGGCATGAAACAATAATTGATGCCAGCTACATATTGGTTCTGACACAAGGTCAGACGTTTTGATGCTACTGTAATTGACATTGACTGGAGAAATCAAACGTAAACAGATTGTAAACCCCGGTTGCTGGCAATACTTAGTGCATAGAAACAAACAAATGTGCCCTTCATAATTCATATCCTATTGTTCTGATGACATCACACTTTCATTTGTAATCCCTTTCAGGGGAAAAGCACCCAAATTAAGAATTCAAATATGTTGTTTCCATGGTTTAGGAACGTCAATTCAATATTTGTGAGCATGAGCTACTCTCTCCCAAAGCCAGAAACCAGAGAAGTAGGAATCAAACATGTGATGTCATCAGGTATTGAGTCTAGAGCCACTACATAAACCGGGACCCACAGAATGTTTGATGGAGTTTTCTTTATATAACCAAATTTGCTTTATTTTATAAACTTGATAAACAGAAAACATACCGGTACACAGAACAGGGTGTTCCCTCAATTCACTGTATGGGGCGACTTTGCACTTTAATAATGTTTGTATTTTTTTCTGAAATTTGTTTATGTTACAGGACTAATATTTCTTAGACCACAGGAATAACATGTATTCCTTCTGAAATTGGGTGGAGTTCCCACTTCAACCCTTTCACTACCACACTACAGAAGGTTAACCTTTCACTACCACACTACCAAAGGGTTAACCCTTTCACTTCCACAATACAGAAGGTTCACCCTTTCACTACCACACTAACCGTCTGTAGTGTGGTAGTGAAAGCTTAACCTTCTGTAGTGTGGTAGTGAAAGGGTTAATGTACACCAGCATATTCTACATCCATCCAAACAAACATGAAGAAGCAGTGCAGTAGCATTAAAATCGAATTAATTAAAGATTCAAGTCAATAGACACCAATTGGAAACACCATATTCTATGGAGGAAAGACAGTATCCTAATACAGAACCCTTTAAAAGAATAAAGACCGGGCGGCTAAGTGGCGCAGTGGACAAGGCGCTCGCCACTAATGCAGGAGATGCTGGGTTCAAGCCCAGCTCTCGGCATTGCTACCAGCTTGGCTGGTCGTTCATACTAACGCAATTGGCAGTGTTAGGGGTGGGAAGCTGGTGGGTGGGGATCGGACGTTGTGGACAGCGACTCCTACAGGTCGGTTGGTGCACCTGCGCAGCAGACTCAGGAAGCAACAGGGGCGGCGTGACCCTCCCACGCAGACCCTCGCCGCTGAGAGATCGCGCTGTGCAGGTGAAAAGATGCGACGGCTGCCTCGGAGGGGACACGTGATGCAAGGCTTCATCCACATTGCAGCCGGCCTGTGGGAGGCATGGCCTAACAGCGTTCGAGACAGGGGAGGGTAGAATTGGACAATACGAAATTGGGATGGGGGAAAAATAGAAAATGGGAGAAAAAGAGTAGATCAAAAAAAATAAAAGAATAAAGACCAAGGCATCTGGGTGGCGCAGCAGACTAAGTGCTCGTCACCAACGCAAGAGACACTGATATCGAATCCGGCTGTCAGCGTTGCCTCCGGCTTGGCCGGCCGTCATACTTGCATTTCACCGCGCTGCCAGGTGAAAAGAAGCGGTGGGCTGGGTACACATGTGTCGGAGGAAGCATGTGATAGTGTCCGCCCTCCCAGACCGACGGTAGGGGGTAGAGTGCGCTACGACCAGGAAGGGGATTGGGAATTGGCATAACGACTAACATTGGGAGGGGAGAAAAACGAAAAAAAAAGAAAAGAAAAAAAAGAATAAAGACCAAACACTATATGAAATATACAATATACAAAACCAAACTACAAAATGCAAAAAAATAATGCAAAAATCAGGTACAGATTTGGCAATGATGTTGTACAAATATTCTATATAGCGTGAATTATATCACAGCGTTACATTATGCTGTTATCCGCTGTAGCTCAACATACAGTAGTTTCCCCCAGTGGTCCAAGCAGTTCCATATTAGCAAATGCTGTAATTTTGTATTAGCAGCATATGAATCTGGTGCTAAAAGGTCACTGCTAAATCTATTTCCTGCTGAAGTCTAACCTTGGGCTATTTGTTTGCGCAATTGTTCGTATTTAACACTTTGATCGCCATGGGTTAAATTCATAATTTACCATCCCTCGCCAGCTCTATTTGTCTATGGAGAAGTTCCCCTTCTTTGCAGGGCTATAACTTTTTAAATTCTATTGCTACATTGCCATTATTATGGCCCATTCAATGTCCTATATGTATTGTTCAGGGTGTAGCAACGTTAAACTTTTTCATTCACATATTCATACTAAAATATGGTCTAAAGTATAAGTATGTTTTTATCGTTTTCTGCAGCTTTCTTCAGAACGTGATTTATAGCCCTAAATGCATTATATTGATGATCAAATACAGTTTGGTAGGAATCTGTGCGAGATAAAAAGTTTCAACTGGACGTGGTTCTAGACGTTTCTACGCATCATCTGATGATGACCGGATGGGCGGGGGATCGTTTATAATTCCGTGGGCAGCGTTAGATGATTCATCCAGAGTGGGTCATATGTTCATCAGATCAGTTAGTATAGAATACGTTAGAATATAACGCTGAATCTTACCGTGGCTTCCTCGCGCCGCTGGCAGATGAGCGTGGAACAGATTTTTTTCTATTATGGGATGTAGAAATGCCCGATCCATTTCCAGGTTGTATAATAGTATATACGTCCAAATAACGTTGTTTATTGAGTTAGGGCGAGCAATCTATTATCCAGTGTTTCAAGATGGAGTCGCGGGAGCTATAGAGAGTGGCCGGACCACATTTGGATGAGTACTACCGGTTCAAAGGTTAATATCCGGTTGGCGATCTGCCGATCGGCCACCAGATGGCGCTCTTGAACCGCTAGAGAGTTGAGAGGAGATCAGCACTGTGTCTCAGGGCTCCGGAAAGGAAATATGATTTCGATGACAGATTTTTGAAATATTGACATCAAAGACGAGTTACGGCGTCTTCGGCAGAATGAGCATGGCTCTGAATGACGTGAAAACTCGTTCCCGGCGATCATAGTGTTAATGGTAGAGCTATCTCTCACTTTGAGTCATCTTTTTAATAAAGCAGGAAATTACCTTTGCATGAATGCTGTACAAACTCTGATACATCCCCTGAACAGTTCTGCGGGGGAAGGTTGTCTAATGTTTGAATGCAATTCAGGAGTATTGGGTGAATAATAATAGGTTTGATAATGAAGCAAGACAAATATGATGTCAAGTGCATTTGAATATAATACAATCAAATCTTTTTCTTTTACATGAAATATAAACAACACAAGACACCACACAATACAATAATAATAATAATAATAGACATGACTTCACAGAACAATAATAACACTAACATTATGAATATAATACAAAGATCAATAGATTACTGCATTAGAGCTGGAGAGAGAGAGAGAGAGAGAGAGAGAGATAGAGAGAGAGAGAGAGAGAGAGAGAGAGAGAGAGAGAGAGAGAGAGAGAGAGAGAGAGAGAGCGTGAGCAGCATTAGCAGTTATGTAAGCACCAGCTGGACCACGCTGGGCCTGCACTCATACACTGAGACCTACAGTATAGCAGGACAGTGAAGGTGAACTCTCTCTCTCTCCCTCTCTCTCTCTCTCTCTCTCTCTCTCTCTCCCTCTCTCTCTCTCCCTCTCTCTCTCTCTCTCTCTCTCTCTCTCTCTCTCTCTCTCTGTCATAACACTTTGTAACAGATTACTACTACAAAATCGAGTATTGAGATCGTAATAATCCTGAATTTAGAATTGTAAATCGTGTTGGTCCTGCAAAACAGTTGTTGTCATTAAAGTGACAATGTGTAATTTTTCTATTGATTGGTTAAGTTATGGAATAAAATGTGTATAGAACAAAATGTGACCAGCACTTCAACACACCACTCACCTTCAATTGCTATAGCCTCAAATGGTCTGGTGTGACCAGCTTTGTCAGCCTTCTTGTGGACGTATGCATAGAATGAACAAGACGTGATAGTTTCTTCGCTCACATAATGTGGGGTATTTTATGCAATAATGGGAAACAAAGACACAGCTACCTTGACTACTAAGAAACAAAGAATTTGCTCTGCTAAATGTCTGCATGCGAGAAAAGAAACCACACAGATGTGACCAAGTAAAGATGCTGTATGGATGGAAAACACAGTGGCAGTACCAATCGCGGCCAGGTGGTGCCACAATTACACATTATCGCTTTAAGTACTATTAGACCTGGGGGGTCACCCACCTAGTTCCAGACACATTTTTGCCTATGGTTTCTCAAGGTAGTGGGTTTATATGGTTCCACCTATTAAATTGGTTTGACATTTGAAGAGAGCAGAGTTGAGCATAATTAAATGAGATCTGCGTTTTTTATGAAAAAGGTACAAGACTGTGTACCTAATGCAAAACGACATCTTTCCAGGAAAGGGTTAATTGCATGTCTCAATCGAATGGTTTTACAAAACCAAAATTGTCAAAACAACAGACAGGATACACTATTGGAATTATATACTCATGATTACCTGACTCGTTCATTTTTAAACACCATCGTTTTCATGTTTTTGTTTAACGTTTTATTGATGGCTAAAATTAAAACAAATATGACGGCTAATTCCACAATAACCAACGAGAATGGGGATACCAATGTCAGAGTAGCTGTGCTCTTTTGATTGGTCGAAGATTGGCAAGGTTTATCTTTACTTATGGGTACTGTAGTAGTTACCATGTAAACGAGAAAGATTACAATATAAAACACATTTTCTCAAATATTAAAATAAAAC
Source organism: Notolepis coatsorum (assembly GCF_963971535.1). Taxonomy (NCBI): domain Eukaryota; kingdom Metazoa; phylum Chordata; class Actinopteri; order Aulopiformes; family Paralepididae; genus Notolepis; species Notolepis coatsorum. The sequence continues at coordinate 18,799,128 of NC_140184.1, forward strand.
ATTTACCATTGTTGGTTGTAACAGTATAATAATTAAATAACCTATACCCCTGTCAAAGATTATGAACCTACACACTCCGGTTTGGCTGTAATACTTAGTTAGTTTTGATCTTCAGTGTGTGGCTACAATGGTGGACAATCACAGGTGAAACCTCACTCCCCAGGTCTATACCATGACATAGATTGTTTTAGTTTTTTGTTATTGTCTTAGTCATAGACTACATGACTACGGTTATGTTTTGTTCAAAAGTATGACATGAATATCAACAAAGATCAAACGGGCCATAATAAATCACTCAGCAATGATGCAATCTCAATTTGACAGCCACTCTATCAGTCACCTTCTATGAATTTCATTAGGGAAACAATAATCTGAGGCAGTGAGCGGTAGACACGGGGCAGAATGAAATTCCTGTGGTCTTAATCTGGATTATATTGCAGCACGCATCCCTCATGATGACGGCGGATTGCCACCGGTGCGGATGAATGCACACAGGAACTGCCTGCCTTGTCTGTCTGTTCCCACTGTCATCATAGGGGCATTTTCACACTGCAGAACTAAACCAAACTCAACTGTTCGACATAAAGAGGAACAGTTGAAGCCAGTCTCTCTCACAGACTGAAATAAAGACAACTGATGGGTAATGTAAACAAACACAGATGGGTCATTGATAACTGAATTAGGAGATGATCAGTAGAGTCCTGTATCAACACAATCCATGTTGTTCTTCATAGTGGATACCTGCAACTCTGGCTAGTCAGCCGAAAAAACGAATGCAAAGTGCTCTAGTTTGTAAAAAGCCCTGAAATAACAACTGACAGCTGACAACTACTCTGGGTGCACTGGGGAGTAGGCTTCAGAGTTTATTTCAGGGCTCGTACAGACTGGAGCGTGGCCCCATCCACTTTGCATTAGTGTTGTGGCTAGCTTGGAGCTGTGGGTATATCCAGTATGAAGAACAGCTTGGATTGTGCTGAGAAAGGACTCTACCGATCGACAACACCAATGGTAAGTAGTGAATAGTGAAATACCCTTTATCCCAAACACATCCCAAGCCAAGGCACTCCCTCACTACCCCTATTTTCTTTCTACATAAAGTAGTATTTATCAACATAAAGAATTCTGGCCTCACAGTTTGACAGAACAGTTCAGTCATCATCCTTTTGACCTCAATTCAATTTGTGGGCCTTGCTGCATCACAGGAAGATCCACCAAATTGCACCTCCTGACAGAAAGGTGTCATACTTTTACAATAATTATTCATTACAATCTGTCAATCCCCCGCTATGACAGCAATCAAAACTGCATAGGAAAATGAGCTGGGGAGGCAGATGACATGATGAGACCCGGGAGGAGAGCCTTGAAGAGATGAATGCTTACTCTATCAACTCTAGGCATTGTCTCGTTCAGATGAATGCTTACTCTATCAACTCTAGGCATTGTCTCGTTCAGATTAATGCTTACTCTATCAACTCTAGGCATTGTCTCGTTCAGATGAATGCTTACTCTATCAACTCTAGGCATTGTCTCGTTCAGATGAATGCTTACTCTATCAACTCTAGGCATTGTCTCGTTCAGATGAATGCTTACTCTAAATGGCAACATTTATATAGCGATTTTATCCAAAGCACTTTGCAATTTGTTCCTCACATTTTACCCATTCACTCACACATTCACACCGATGGTGGAGGCAAGCATGCAAGGTGCCAACCTGCTCATCGGGAGCAATTAGGGGTTAAGTGTCTTGCTCAAGGACACGTCGACACGCTGCCCGGGAGGAGCGGGAATCGAACCGGGTACTTCCGGATTGCCAGACGACTGCTCTACCTTCCGAGCCACTCTAGGCATTGTCTCTTTCATTTCCGGGTTCTCCACACTCAAAGCTTCACAAGATGTTTCCAGACATCTCCTCACTGTGTGACAAATGCAATATAGTAGATAAAAATATAATCCATAGCTTCATTCTCTGATATTCTTAATGAATATCCACATTGAACATGATCCTGTCTTGGGAACTTCAAATTCCACATCTGTATTAAAAAGAGCACAGCAGCAACTTCTTTCCTATGGTCTGATTACAGCAACAACAACAACAACATTTTAAAGCTTTTTACATTCTGGAAGAAGAAGGAATTTCACACTTTTAAGCTAACATTATGTTATTATGTTATTTGATACTATCTTGTCTAGCACAGTCTCTGGAGCGTAACAGTAAGAAGCATTTTGTATGAAAGTATTCTGTACTTCTGTATGACAACTATTAAAGAACTTGAACTTGAACTTGAACGGCTCAATGAAATGACAGATATCCTTGACCTTGAAAAAATAAGGTTTTCTCTGAAGAATATAGTCACAATTCAGTAAGATTTGGTTGCACCTCGTCCGTTACCTGGGAAACAACCCATAGTGGTCACTCCTCGTGTAGCCCACTGTCCATTATAATTTTTTTAATGTATTTCTTTTTCCATTGCAACCTTTAATGTAATATACTACGTATTGCGCAGAAAGGGAGGGAGGGAGGGGGAGTGGGTGGGTGTGTTAAGAGTATTTTTTGTGTTCATTTATGTTGGATATTATCTGTTATGGTCTCTTGTTTTGAGAGAGAAGCCATACTCCCCATTCACACAATAATAGTACCAAAGATTTGCATTAGTTTCCTGAGAGTCTATCAACTGACACGGTTTTAGGTTTGTTTTTGTCTAATCTTCTCTGGGCAGATCTCTGAACTTATCATCACGATAACGGTGGTTTAGTGAGAGATCAAAATGGCGTCAGAGCTGGGGGCCTTCTGCCTGGAGCAGTGTGCTGTGCTCTCCCTGTAGGTCCATCGAGAACACAGGATTATCCGCTCGTGCGGGACGTCATCCTGCCCGCATGGGAGATTGAAAAGTCCTCTTGTACTCTTCCCTCCTCCCTAATATCTCTTTTCAGTGCCGTTTGTTATATCCTGACAGATCACTAACCAACTGTGTGAGAAGGCACTGCAGCGATGCACTAAATAACCCTCCTTTTTCATGCTCTGCAACTGCACCCTGCTTTAATATTCCTGTTGAACGGCAGCATTCTCATAGAGCTTTTCTCGTATTAGTGTACCACTCAAAGCACTTCACAATGGAATGCATATATCTTTCAGTATAGGCGACTCCAGTAGGGAATCGAACCCCTAACCCTGGCAGTGTTAGTGCCGTGCTCAGAGCACCAAGCACTCTACCCATTGTGCTACACAGGACACGTCCAGGCATTATGTTTAACGATGTACACTTTGCGATACAGTACGTGACAAAAATGTGCATTCTGTTTCAGGTTCAGTATGCAGTGTTGCAGACACCAGGCAAGGTAGAGCGCTTTCACTGAAAGGTAGATTCAGGACCAACCCCCCCCCTGACGACCTGTGGTTCCCCCACTGACCTCTTTGCACCTGGAACACAAGAGATTGCTCTGCGGAGGATTATGCCAATATAGCCCACACCACGGTCTTCCTCGGGGCATACGGCGGCTCACGGTGCTAACTCAGTCCTCCTCCCCCTCTCGTCCATCCAGAAGGAAACATGGACGACCCCTATCAGAACAATGCGAACCAGCAAGGGACCGAGGTCGCCTACACCCAGCAGGAGGGCGGCGGGGGCCAGGAGGGCTACCCCTACCAGGGGGACTACCCTGCGCAGGAGGAGGACGCCGCCAGCGACGCCACCGAGGGCCACGATGAGGGCGAGCAGATGTACGAGGGGGAGTACCAGGGCATCCCCCACCCCGACGAGATCAAGGAGGCGCGTCGGGCGGCACGCCTGGAGGCCAGGAGGAAGGCCCGCTTGGCCAACCAGCAGGAGGAGGAGGACGACCTGCCGGACCAGTACGAGAACATCATGGAAGACTGTGGCCACGGGAGGTTCCAGTGGATGCTCTTCGTGGTGCTGGGACTGGCCCTGATGGCGGACGGCGTGGACGGCTTCGTGGTGGGCTTCGTGCTGCCCAGCGCCGAGAAGGACATGTGCATATCCAACGCCGACAAGGGCATGCTGGGTAAGTGACAGTATAGTCAGCTAGCAGGAGAAGATAAGAGTCCATGACATCACGGCAGCAGCATATGGCCTCGCTGATAACAAACTATCATTACACATGGGCAAAACAGAGTCCATTCTCTTCGGTTCAAATAACAAACAAGAGTCAAGTCAAGTGTTTTAATTGTCACGGCATACAGGTATACAATGAAATGCGGGTGGTCTTGCCCGCAACGATGTGCAATACAGTGGTACAACATATAATAGAATCAAAAAATGAAAAAACAACATTGTGCAGTAAACAGGTAACATGGAGTGACATCTCGGTATCTGTACATAGTTATTTACAGAGCATATGGGACATGCTAGTTAGCTTTGGTAGTGCAATACACTGTTCCTGTTATTCTAATTTAAAGTGTCCTTTCCTTTGGTCATAAGTGTGCGTGTGTGCGACATGAGTGTGTGCCCGCTCATGTTAAAGTGTTAAGTGGCTGCTCGTGTGTGAGCGTGCACAGCGTGCGTGTCGTGTGTGTGTTCGTGTGTGCTTGTGTGTGGATAGTTCAATGTTCTGAGCACTCAATGTTCATTGTTCATGGCTCTGATGGCCTGGGGGAAGAAGCTGAGCCTAAGCCGCTCTGTCCTAGTAGCTGGGGTTCGCAGGCGTCTGCCTGACCTCAGCAGCTGAAACAGGCTGTTATTGGGGTGGTGAGGGTCTTTCATTATCCTGCATGCTCTGGATTTGCACCTCTTGTTGTATAGAACCTGCAGGGGGGGTAGTGCAATACCCGTGGTACGCTCGGCTGAGCGCACCACTCTCTCAGCAAGACCGACGGCTTCTCAGTTACAGTGGGTGACAATATTGTCACAAGGAAAGATGAAATTACCTACCTGGGTTCCATCCTAGAGGCTAATCTTTCCTGTGACAAAATGGCATCCAATGTAATAAAAAAAGTCAACCAACGAACTCGATTCTTGTACCGGATCTCCTCTCTGGTAAACAGGAATACCCTGAAGACTCTGGCAGGAGCACTCATTCAAGGGTACTACAACTATGCTTGCACCTCATGGTACCAAAGCACCTCAAAGGCGCTAAAAACTAAATTACAAACATCTCAAAACAAACTGGTCAGGCTACTGCTTGACCTTACCCCTAGAACCCACCTCACCCCTGCCCACTTTGACAACCTAGGATGGCTTAGAGTAGATGACAGAGTACAGCAACTTGCAATGGGCCTGGTCTACAAGATACACTACACGACAAGGTGCCCATGTACATGTCAAAATACTTCCCAAAGGTCAGTGAATACCACGATCACAACACCAGAGGGAGCTCCACAAATCATGTTAAACCCAGATTCGGCTCAGACAAGGGACTAAACACGTTTCGCAATTATGCCACATCAATGTGGAACACCCTACCCAAAGCTGTAAAGGAATGTGAATCACTACCCACTTTCAAAAACACTCTCAAGGGACACCTACGGGAGACTGCAATTCGAAACTGGCCCCTGTAAATGTCCTAACCCAACCCCCTCCAATGTACAGTCATTTACCTAGTATGGTTGTCAATATTCGAATGTACAGTTTTGCTTGTACAGTTGTACAGTTCCCCCCCCCACCCCCCCACCCAACCCAACCTCCTCCAATGTACAGTTTTTACATCAAATGTATATACTCCCTTTTCTGGACTCTTTTTGTATCACAAACAGTACTGTATTTGCATATCTGGTATGTCATAAATGTATAGATGTAGCAGTACTGTCTATCTGTATGTCATGTATGTCATATATGTCCTGATGAATTGAAAATGGGGGACCCTGATGTAAACAAGACGAAAGTCTTTCTCTGGTCTGCATCCCCTTAACAATTGTGTGTATTGAGCTGTACTGTATTGTACCCATTCTGCAATCTGTTAATAAAGTTTTCAATCAGGGCGGTTAGGTGGTGTAGCGGAGATTGCGTTCGTCACCAACCCCGGAGCTGTGAGCTGGATTCGCCTGTTCGAATCCAGCTCACAGCTCCGGGGTTGTCACCAGCTTGGCTGGCCGTTCACACTAATACAATTGGCTGTATTAGAGGGTGGGAGAAGCTGGCGGGGTGGGTCCGGGTCGTTGTAAACAGCGACTCCTACAGTTTGGTCGGGGCGCCTGCTAAGCGCGGATAGGACCTGAGTGGGATAGTGTGATCCTTCCACACGCTACGCCCTCTCAGTGAGGATCCGCGCTGCCAGGTGAAAAGAAGCGGTTGATTGGCTGGACGTGTGTCGGAGGAAGCACGTGATAGCCTCCACTCTCCCAGATGATCTGACTGTGGGGGGTAAGTGCGCAGCGACCAGGAAGGGGATTGGGAATTGGCATACGACTAACATTGGGATGGGGGAAAAATCGGAGGAAAAATGGAGGGGGAAAAATATCAATAAAAAAAATTAAAAATAAAGTTTTCAATCAATCAATCAACCATACGTGCATAGTGAAAGCTCAATGTTTTACATTTTCATTACACATGGGTAAAGACTTTGCAGACTCCTATGGCGTCAATATTCTACTCTTCAAGAGAAAGAGGAAAGAGGAATGTAGCTGAGGGTAGAGAGAAATGAAGCTGAACTGGTTTCAATTTGATATGCTTTGCTAGTGATTGGTTGTAGTGCTGCTGCAAGTCAGTGAAATGTCAATGAAATATTTGCTTCACCAGTCCCAAAACCTTGGCCTACAGTATATTGAGTATACAGAGTACAGTATATATATTTTTTGTTGCACTTTTTCTCCCATTTTCTATTTTTCTCCCATCCCAATTTTTCGTATCGTCCAATTCAACCCTCCCCTGTCTCGAACGCTGTTTCTTGCCTCCCACAAGCCGGCTGCAATGTGGACGAAGCCATCGGAGTCCCCTCCGATACTTGAGGTAGCAGCCATCGCATCTTTTCACCTGCGCAGCGCAATCTTTCAGCGTCAGGGGTCTGCGCTTTGGAGGGGCGCCGCCCCCATCGCTTCTTGATTCTACTGCGCAGGCGCACCAACCGACCTGTAGGAGTCGCTGTCCACAACGTCCGATCCCCACCCCTCAGTTTTCCCTCACCCTAATACTGCCAATTGTATTAGTACGGACGACCAGCCAAACTGAAAACAATGTGGAGAGCTGGGCTCGAACCCAGCGTCTCCAGCATTGGTGGTGAGTGCCTTGCCCACTGCACCACCTAGCCGCCCTCAGAGTACAATATATTGAGTATACTGAGTATAGTACAGTACAGTATATTGAGTATAGTACAGTACAGTATACAGCGTAGAGTATATTGAGTATACCGAGTATAGTACAGTACAGTATACAGAGTACAGTATATTGAGTATACTGAGTATAGTATAGTACAGTACAGTATACAGAGTACAGTATATTGAGTATATTGAGTATACTGAGTATAGTACAGTACAGTATACTGAGTGCAGTATATTGAGTATATTGAGTATAGTACAGTAGTATACTGAGTACAGTATATTGAGTATACTGAGTATTAGGGATGCTCGATATTGGCTTTTTTACCGATACCGATATTGTCCAACTCTTAATTTCCGATACCGATATCAACCGATATCAACCGATACCGATATATGCAGGGTTTCCCCCCCCCCAAAAAACTGAATAATTTCAGGTAATTAACATTACATATCTCTTGTCGTGTAATTAACACAACATTATGCATACTTTGACAATAAATAAAATAATAATTTGTTCTTACTTGCTTGCCTGGGTTCAATAAATGTAAAAAAAAAGACGATACCGATATTTTCCGATATCACATTTTTATGCCAATATCGGCAGGCCGATAATATCGGTAGGCCGATAATATCGGACATCCCTACTGAGTATAGTACAGTACAGTGTACTGAGTACAGTATATTGAGTATATTGAGTATAGTACAGTACAGTATACTGACTACAGTATATTGAGTATACTGAGTACAGTATATTGAGTATACTGAGTATAGTACAGTACAGTATATTGAGTATACTGTATGCCATTGCCTACATCCTTGTATAACTGCTATGGAATATGCTGTTTCCCCAAGCTCTCCTGTAGTTAATCTGGAGACAGATTGAGTGTCAAATAAGGTGACTTCAGTCTGGGATGATTTACATGATCTGACAGGACAAAGTGTTTAGCTAGATGATGTGGCAGCTTTCACATCACTCGTTGCATCCTAACCTCATGGGCCTGGGGTGAGGTGTCTCGACAGAGACTGATGATGAACCTGTTAGTGAATGCTTTCAGCTTTTGTTACCATGCTAATGTAGCGTGCACTGCCGTCTGCCAATCAAAAAGATCAGCGGCCGGAAGCGGTGGGGCGTGCAACTGTCAGTGAAAACACCATGGGGTCCTTCTGACTCTGAGCCAGTCAGGGGAAGCATGCCAAAGACCTGTCTAAAATAAAGTTAGTGTTTGCTTGTTTAGAGGAGGGGAGTAGCTTTACACCTAACCTTGACTATGAACAGTAGCTTTACTCCTAACCTTGACCATGGATGGTGGCTTTATAAAACTGACACACACTTAATTGGAGATTAGAGATTAGTCAATTAATTGCGATTGCACAAGGAGCAGTGAAGTGCATTGTAGTGTACAGTATAACATGTGTATGGAGTATGCCTATATATGAAAAAGCTACGAAGTAAATATGCTAAGCTAATGTTTGGAGGAGATGATGGTGTTGAATGCTGAAAGTCAATGAACAGCATTCTCACATGGGTGTTGCTGTCATCCAGATCGGGAGAGGGGGCGGAGTGTATCGCTGAAGAGAGGGCTCCTGTTCTCATGGTAGGTAACCTCGTTCCCAGTTTTATCTCCTCCGTGAGATAAAGACTGGTAAAGCACTACGGCCGAAAGCGTGAATTTCCGGTGTATGTACTTCCCCTGGAAGTTGCCTCTGAACGGACCAAACTTTTCCCGAATCCTGTCGGCAAACAAGCTAGAACGTCCCGGTCATGTAGTAAATTCGTCAGGCAAAGCCGTTGCAGTGGCTTAAACGAGGAAATATTGTGCACTTCACACGTTTCTATAATTGTTTTGTCGAAACCGGAAAGCTGTAGCCGGTACTTCCTGTACTTCCGTTTTCACACTTTAGGAAGGATAGCTTTACCAGCCTACATGGTAGGCAAATTGGTATTTGTCCAGTGAGGGTGATAGGCCAGATTTGAGATGAGCCAGGACCCGCCCCTCAAAGCACTTTGTGATGATGGTGGTGAGTGCAACAAGGCGGAAGTCATTAAGGCTCGCTGCAGAGGAGTGTTTCGGCACCGGTACGATGGAGCTAGTCTTGAAGCATGCGGGAACAACTACACTGTAAAAACTGGGATTGGGGTTCATTCATATTTATTAAATAATTATTAGTAACCTATACATAATAAAAAAAGACTATGTGCAGTTTGAAATCAAATTGAGCTGAATTCAATGAATTTTAACCATTTATGAATAGCATTTTACACTGTTTTGGTTGAATAAAATTAGCTGATAGTTTAAAAATTACCAGATGATGCTCAGTTTTTACAGTGTATATATTATGTAGGCTATATATCGTGGATGATGGTAGCCTATAGTAAATATCAATACATTTGCATGGATCCATGATGGCATACCTACCCGCCCTAATGGGGCATTTCATCATTATTAGCATTCAACATTGAAACCCAAGGGTACAGCTAGCCTAGGTGTAACCCCTACCGTGTCTTTGGAGATAGTGTTTTGAAATTTGGACAGACACTGTTCCTTTGCAGATTTGGCTCACCCATTATGGTAATTATGGTAATTCATTGTGGCATCCACAGTGGCTTCTCCGTGATCGCTCAACCTTGGTGTGAAATGACTACTATTTTGTGTAGTGTTGTGACCATAGATCAGGCCACGTGAGCGGATCGGCGCGGCCGAGAAATCCGCTCTTCGCTCTTTGGTCCGCTCCGCTAATCGCTCATGTTGACCCCGCCCCCAAGTCGCTCTCCGCTCGCTCCCCGCTCACCTAGAATCGAGCGCTCCCCGCTCCCCGCGCCAGATCGCTCTGCAGTTTTTTTTTTTTTTTTGGAGCATGGTGTAAATTAGCTCAAACTACAACAGTCTACACCCCCTGGGCCCCTTAACAATTGTTTGTATTGAGCCGCATTGTAATTGTAGCCATTCTGCAATGTTAAATAACGTTGTTTATCCATTCACTAGCTCTATTAAGCGATGATAGGCTAGCCGAGCCACAATGCTATGGTCGCTGCCATTAACGTTAGCATGTAAGCTAACGTCAACAACAATGGCGTCGATACTTTTTCTAACAGGAGTGAGTGTGGGCGTCTCTACAGTGACAAAGCCTGAACAGGATATCACAGGTTCACCCTTCTCATTGGTTGAAAATGGCCTTCATGTTTGTACATCGCCATCTGTTGCTTTGGCATTGTACTGCATGTATATATTACATCAACAGTGTTAAACCACTGTGAGCGGCCTGGAGTGGATTGGAGCGGAGGAGAACTCTCGCTCCGGACGTTGCGCCGACTCATTTTAAAACCCACTCCTCGCTCACGTCAAAACCGCCCGCTCCGCACCCCGCGCCGCTCACATGGCCTGCCATAGATATATATATAACTAGATGGTGCAAGACGGAGTCTCCAGCATAGTTCACCGGCGGCCATCTTGTCACAGGCAGCACACCCACTCATAACATGAATGTCTATGGTGCATGTACTATTGAAATAACCATAGCTTGCAAAATTTTCAACCGATTTACAAACAGTTTGGTTTATTACAAACGGTTTGGTTTATTACAAACGTTATTAACATGACTATGATTCAGGATGCTTGGACATTATTTTCATATGAACGTCCATTATAAGTATGCAGTATGATAACTACATCTCTGACGCTTATAACAAACCAAACCGTTTGAAAATCGGTTGGAAATATGCAAGCTATGGTTATTTCAATAGTACATGCACCATAGACATTCATGTTATGAGTGGGCCTGCTGCCTGTGGCAAGATGGCCGCCATGTGGCAACGTCGGTCTCCATTGGCCAGCAGCGCAGGTGAGTCATCTAGCCTTTTTATGTCTATGGTTGTGACAGTGTTCATCTCATGATTAAAGGTGCTATTGATAACATTCAGCCACTAGATGTCGCACTAGAGCAACAGCATGTCATTTATCCAATCAGGTGCATTCCACGTGGGGAAATGGAAAGTAGGGAGGGGATACATGCTCGCAACATGTAAACAACAACATTAATCTGCACCTTTCTAAAAGCTCTGTGGATGTTTTTTTTTGTTTTTAGTTTTAAATGATTACTATATACAAATGTTATCTATACAATGGCTGTAACGCAAAACCTCCTATCTGAACATTAAAAAAATGTTGGTTCCCTGTAGCTAAATATTTTACAGGTGCACTATGTCGTTTTTAAAGAGATACTTGTTTATATTTGCAGAGCCTGCTACTATAATGTAATTTGTTGAATTAGTCTATCTATTTGTATAGACAATTCTAATAAATACTTTTGAAGCAGTGTTATCATACAGAAGCCTAGCAGATACTTCTTTGAACAGTAAATTAACATAAAAATTGTCCAACTCTTAATTTCCGATACCGATATCAACCGATACCGATATATGCAGGGTCCCCCCCCCCCCCCCCCCCAAAATGGAATAATTTCAGGTAATTAACATTAAATATCTCTTGTTGTGGAATTAACACAACATTATGCATACTTTTGACAATAAATTAAATCAGAATTTGTTCTTACTTGCTTGCCTGGGTAAATAAAGGTTATAGAAATTTAAAAAAAAAAATTTAAATTAAAACCGATACCGATATTTTCCGATATCACATTTTAATGCCGATATCGGCCGATAATATCGGTAGGCCGATAATATCGGACATCCCTAATTAAAATGGTAACTTTTCAGTTTTTTCACAAGTATAGTTTATTGTTTATAAACATTACATTTACATGTCATTTAGCTGACACTTTTATCCAAAGCTACTTACAAGTTCTGTACAACAAGTCAGCAGGAAGGGTACAACTCTGGCAGCTAAGGGTAAGTAGCATTGCTCGTTAAACAGTGTTGAACTTGAGTGCTACAGTCTTGAGTGCATAGTAGTATAGACATATTAGCATAGGTACTGGTAGTAGTATAGGCAAGGTAAATTCCTTAGTAACTTAACCACTCTGACTACCTACAATTTTAAAATAATTGTAAAAAAAATCTTCCGTGCCATGGGATCTAACATCTACCTTGAAACTTCACTAGTATCATGTGGTACACATTGGTATGCAGCTAGTTGGCGACAGGAATGTTTAACGAGCAAGCACTAACTTATCTGCAAAAATGCCTGGGAAGTGTGAAATGTAATGTAATAATGTATGGCTTTCAAATGACAAATATAATACATGGTTCAAAAGACAGGCAGATGTTTTGGATGTAGGCTCTACGACGTTGGCAATATGGTTGGAAGTGACTCTGCTCGGCCGCTTAACAGACTGCCAGCGTCTGCACATATTATTTCACACCTGCTGTAGCCAGGCCAGATAACCGTACCGCTTCTACAAGTGCGGCAAGCATCGGTATATAGCTGTGAGACAACAACTTCAACTGACACTCAAGCAATCCATAGCATGCTATCGGCTGAAATGATGTGGACACTGAAGACGATGGACTCGCAGTATTCGTACAGCTCGTGTGGTTTAACACAGGTGAGCTTTTCACAGCAGAATAGCAGCCAGGTTTAGTTGTGGGGGGGGGGGATCAAATTGCTTGTTGTGAGATGCTGTCCAGAGGCTGTCCAGGCAGGCTGGTTATGTAATGATGTTTGACAGAAGCCTGAACAAAGCCTCTCCAACTCAAACAGATGGACCTGCACGTCCGGATTTGGGATGGGGGCCGGTTGAAACCAGGTATGTAGGCTCGGAGTTACAAGGGCAGGCAACTGCCCAGGACATCATAGAGTGGATGCAAAATGTCCGTAACTGGAATGAAGACCCTTGTGCAGCTATCAATGGACCTAGGGTTCAATTCAACATTGTCCAAGACAACAAATCTCCGCTGAACTTCAGATTGTGCGGACTGCACACTCTCCATAGTGCATTCTGGGATGGATAGTGCCAAGCGGATGGGAGGTGGACCTTATCCTCTATTATGCTGTATTGGCTCTTTAGGCGTGTAGTGGTTAACACTGTCGCCTCACAGCAAGAAGGTCCTGGGTTCGATTCCCGCTTGGGGACCAGGTTGCCGGGTTGCCAGGTGCCTGTGCCCGCAAGGGATTCCCCTCCAGAAAAATGGATAAACTCAATGGAAAAACATGCAGAACAGATCGCTAACGCTGTCGCGTCCCTGAAGAAGACGGACAGGAGCATTTGGATTGGTCCCCTGGGTGCGGCCCCATGCCACGGCCCATGTCTGCTCCCGGCTGCCCTTGGAGGGAGGATGGGTCTGCCCTTGGACAGGATGGGTCAAGTGCAGAGAGGAAATTTCATCGGCGACCCCGCAGAAAATGCATGTGTGTGTTCCTATGTGTTTCCCATCTCGCATGTGTGTGTTTGCTGTATAACTACGTGGGATTGTGTGCTATGAATAAAGACATCTTCAGTTTAATCTAATCTTTCATCTTTAAAAACAGCCCAGCGCACAGACAAGACTTCACAAAAGTCACAGGCTGCAACACTACCCATGCTTAAATTCTGCCAGCACTGATGGGTTGAAGATGTGAATGTTTATGAGAGAGGATGGATGCTGTGGCCTCACGTGATCAACTACGTCAATGCAGTCTCTAGAGGAGACTTAGCCGAGCCAAAGATCAAATATTTGCAGGGGGTCAAGAAAGCCTGTGCAGATCCACTTTTTCCAGTGAGAACATCAATATTCCAGAGCATAGCCAAGCAAGTCACCCCCTTCCTTGTCCAATACCAAACCATGAATGTAATATAATTTATACTGTCATTAGAATCAGAAAGGTCTTTATTGCCAAGTAAGTTTGCATATATAAGGAAATTAGAATAAATCTGAATATAATATGATAATAAAATAGGACAGTGCTGTACAATTGTGCACAATGTAGTCGAGTATACACTAAATTATAATAAAAAGAAAAATACAGTGGGAAAGAATATGTAGCAGGGCTGTGCAATTTAGCACTATTGTGCAAAAAGTATGAACAAGTATGAACATTTTGAGTGTATATATAAATATATAGTCCAGGAAGGGTGTGTTAATGTAACACAGTCGGGGAGGTCAGTGGGGGTCCTGAGCCTTGTTGATGAGGCCCACTGCAGATGAGACCCACTGCATTAAAGGTCAGACTTTTAATCCAGAACTAATGGAAATCTTTAAAATAAGTATAAGATTGATATATTCTGTTCCTATGGCCGTGGCGGGGGGTAGGGGCAGCGATTCTGGATGTTCGGGCGGATGGACATAGTGGTGGTTGGATGGATGGGGGTGCGTGTGTGATTGTGGGTGGTCTGGGATGGCACTGGGACCTTTTGGACGCTTTGGGGTGCTGCTGTGGGGGTTGTGGTGGGTTCTTCATGAGGGGAGTCCTTGGGGTGTCGGTGGGTTGGGAGAGTTCAGTGGTGGGGACCGGCCGGGGTCCGTCGGGACACGTGCGGGAGGCTGGTGTTTTCGACTCTGGGGGCTGGGCCTTTGCGTGTGCTTTGATGGATTTTGGTTGGGTTTCATCGTTGGGCTCCCTCGGTTCGCTGGCGTTTTGGGGGTTCCTTGCATGGGGGGCTCGCTGCGGCTTCTGTGGTGTTTCGGGGGGGGGTCCCGGTGTCGTCTCGGACCGTCCGTGGTGCTGCATGTCTTCTCATTTGACCGCTGTTGTGTCTGTCTGCTTGAATGCTTGGAGTCGTGGCTCCTTTGGCGTGGCTGCAGGTCCTGGGGGTCATTTCCTCCATGGAGGAAATTTCCATGGAGTTTGGGGGTGGGGGCTGGTTTTCTCGTGGTGGCGAGGTCGCCAGGACCGGCGGAGATGGTGTGGCCTGCGGGGGTGGCATTCCTGTCGTCATGCATGGCAGTGTAAGTGGCGTGCGGGCTGTTTGTGTCATGGCACGCATTATCGGGGGGTGTGTCTTGAATGGGGATGTGGTAGGGATTGATGTGTGAGGTGTTGTCTGCAATTTATGCATTGTCAACGTATATGCTGATTTTATGCCTATGTTCATTTTATACTAATTGCTGTGGGGCACTCTGGTCTGTGGTCCATGTATGAAAAGTGCTATATAGATAGTTATTCATATTTGTTATTATATTGTAAAAAAATAATTATGCATTGAAATGTCTGTAAGTCTCGACCACATTGAAAATTAGGGTGACCTCAATTGTCCTTTCGAGAATAAATAAAGGTTTGAATTGAATGTCATTATTTGAGAAGACAATGAAAGAGGCTATAACAACATCCTTCAGGTGCCTCTTTATCAAGCGAGTGAACACAAGGATGCTTCTAAATTGGACATTCAGGACACTTTAGAAGAAGGCAGGCGCTTAAGATAAAAAATAACATTTTCCTATCACTCCTGCTCAAGCTTGTTAACAGGACACACGTAACAATACCCCCTTGTTAGAAGCATGCAGTGCCTAAGATCCGAGACAAATACCTTCAAACAAAGAGCAGTGTATGCAGAAAATATAGAGAGCTTCCTGCAAACCCTTGTTGCTGCAAATCAAGAGTCAGTATGTGATGATGTCTTGAGAGTGTACAGGGCCTTCTGTGATTTATCTCTGCTCACTCCAGTGTTCAGAGAGTTTGACCCTGCCTCAAATAGAGTGGATATTCTTGTTTCATGAGACCATGGGCTCCAGCGCTGAAGACTGTGGTCGGGTGTTTGATGTCCCATGGACAGGCAAGTGTGTGAAGAGGGGTTTTTCTGTGAATAAAGACGTTGAAGGTGGATAATCTGAAGGAACAGTCTTCATAGTGACTCATCATTGACCACATCAGGGCAGAGTGTGTAAGAACTGCTCACGTCAGCTGCCGGTGCAAGGCAGAGGTATTGTGCCTACCTTGACATGACAAGAGAGAGAGAGAAGTAGAAAGACTCTTGCTATGAAAATAAAGTCTCTCATGGATGAACTTGGTGAAATGAGGGGAAAAAAGAAGAAAGCTAGAGTTGAGGATGATACCAATGCCCTGGAGAAAGCAGGCAATTAGTATGCAAACAAGGCGGAGATCGCTAGCGAACTGGTCTTCATCGAAGTCGAGTCGAGTCCGACAGCCTCCGCCGTCCATGCCAAAGCAAACAAACCGGCTCTGCTGGACATTAAAAAGCAAAGTGATGAGAGAAAAAAGCACAGTTTAGTACTTTTAATTACCATAGTTAATTGCTGTAAATTAATAGGAACTTATTACATGGCGTTTTCACATTCACCGAAATGCTTGCTTGTGATTGGTCAATAGCGCGCGTCAGAGGTCAGTTATCAGACAATAATGACCGCTGTGGGACAATAATGGCCGCTGTGCGCAGCTGTGCGCAATCAAGCCCACAATAATGGCCGCTGTGCGCAGCTGTTCGCAATCAAGCCCACTGACATCAGTGCAAACTGCCGGCTGCCGGGGAAGCTGCTGGGGGGCGGAGCGACGAGCACTCAGCGGAGCCAGAACCAGTGTTACTGTTGCGAGTCGATGTAAAATGAATTAGGTATATTGTTAGTAAGTTAGCCATGTAATAAGCGGGATAATGTATAGCTATACTCGATCATTGTCGCAAAATAATTGACCTTCACTGACGTTTAAACCGAGGCGGCTCGGTATTTTAAACTCTGTGTCGGTCAATTATTTTGCGACATAGCCCATCTCTCCATGCACTACTTGAACGGATTCTCCATGGACGTGACCTGAAGCAGACCGCTGTTAACCCTTTCACTACCACACTACCAAATGGTTGACCCTTTCACGGTGACAATGCAGAATGTTAACCCTATCACTGCCACACGACAAAGTGTTAACCCTTTCACTACCACACTACAGAAGGTTAGCCCTTAGTGAAAAGTTAACCATCTGTGGTGTGGTAGTGAAAGGGTTAATCTTGTGGCGCTCTTGTACCAGACAACTCACACTTGCAGAGAGCAACACTGCCCACCCGCACTGCCTCAGATACAGTAGCCGCTTGTGCGTCAGACCCCCGTTACCATTGGATGGCAATTATGAATACTCTGCACGTGATGTTGCAGCTTCATTCCTTTCATCGACTGCCATTCATCTTGTGGTGCTCCTGCACCAGACACATGTGTCAGTTTCAACCATTTTGGTGTATTATATATTTATATGACCTTTTAGGAAGTTTGATTATCACTGTGCTTATCGGGATTAAACACACAAGTTTTTTTTATTCCTTATTTAACCCTTTCACTACCACACTACAAAGGGTTAACCATTTCACTACCACACTACAGAAGATTAACCTTTCACTACCACACTATGAAGTGTTAACCCTTTCACTATCACGAAAGGTTAACCAACCTGTAGTGTGGTTGTGAAAGGTTAACCGTCTGTAGTGTGGTAGTGAAAGGGTTAACCTTCTGTAGTGTGGTAGTGAACGGTTAACCTTCTGTAGTGTGGTTGCAGTGATTTCAGCACCTCAAAACCCCCGTTTTTCAAAAAGCAACAGGGCTTTTGAGGTGATGAAATCACTGCGGCCAGGCAGCAGTGGTTAGGCAAAAAAAAATCCGAGTATATATCTAATGTCTAATTTTTTTTTGTAAACACACAGGTCACAATATGTTTACAGGAAAGTTTTGGAGTTGTATTTGGAGTGTATTTCGTGACAGTTGGGAACTAGGTTACACTGGCACACCTACTTCCAGTGAATGACGCTAAGCTAGGCTAACGGTGCGGCTGTTCCCTAAGCCTAATGCATGCACAGAGAAGAAAATGGTATGTATCTGCTTGTCTAACTCCAGGGTAGATGGAAAATAAGCTAATTTCCCAAAAAGTTGGCGTGTTCCTTTAACATTTTCACAACTCATACCTGCAGAGAGCAACACTGCCTACCCGCGCTGCCTCAGATACCTTTAGTCTAAATCATTACCATTGATGTTGCAGGTTCATCCATTTCAATCGATTCCCTGTGAAAGCAGGTGTTCTTCATTGTACAATTGTACATTGTACAACAGTCCTCACTTCCCCACTAATTTCACAAGTCCAATTTGATAGATTGTTAATAATCATCATAAATTATACATTGTGATTTAATTTTCTTATATATATATATATATATATATAGTATTTTTTATATTTATATATATTCAATTAAAAAAACTTTATTAGTCCCGCAAGGGGCAATTTAAGGCATGATATCACAAACAGCTGCATTCCTATACATTCAAGACAGAACAGGACAAAACAGGGACAAGAGACATACATGACACTTCAAAGCATAAAAGACATGATACTGCCAGAATGGGATCCCTACACATGTTGATCTGTCAGTCCAATAGATAAATAAATAAATAGATTTGGTTGGTATAAAAAGTGCACTTTCGTCAAATATTAAAATCAAGGGGTCAAAGGGTGCACGTTTGTAAACTGACCTTTCCTTGTACTGTGGCCATTCACCAGTCGAATGGCCTCTGGTACAAACCCAAATTTCCTTCTGTTTGTTTTGTAGGCAGGCTGTCTAAAGCGCTTTCCTGAGGGCAGCAGGTCAAAATATATATATTTCTCTATTTAAAATGTACGACACTAAGATAATATTGTATTGAGTATTGTATTGAAAGCAGTATCTAATTTCATGAATTTATTCGTCGTATTTTAAAGGATGATTCACCAATACCTTTATACCTTAGTAGCTTTTAGCAACACCGGGAGAGAGACATTGGTTTCTCTGTGCCTTGGCAGACAGTGCTCTCTGTGAATGGTGGTGACGGTAGCGTCCTGGACAAGGACAGAGCCTTTCCAGAGGCTAGTAATCCATTAGGGAGGTGCACACTATCTCTACACGTGCTTGCTAAGCTGCTTACTCCCTCTGTAATTAGGGCTGCGTGTAGTAAAAACACAGGGGGGGGGGGGGGGGGGGGGGTGGACTGAAGACAAGGAGCAGCATAGTAATGTCTTATCTGTTAATGGGTGTAGTAGTACCATACCTACACATTGACATTCACAGTGTACTCTAATGTTGTTTGAAGCACTCTGCGGCCCCTCCTGGGAGTTGTGGCGACTCTATTTTTTTGTGTTATGACATTGGGGACAATGTACTCTGGGACGGGGATTGATGTAAATGTCTGAGGTTACTTCAGCTCCACTCGGAAATAAATTAATAAATTATCCTGAACATTTGTTATCGTCTCTCCATCAGTTTCCCTTCATAACTTGGCAAAGTGAGACCCCTTGTGGAGGAAACGCTCGTCTACCTTGTTAGGAGTCGAGGAAGAGTGATGCAGTCATGTTGGGATATCAGTCACAGCATAGTGAAAGGTTAACATAAGCATGTTATCCATGGAATCGTCAACCAACCCATCTCACGCCCTCTGTTCTCGATCCTCCAATCACAGCTGTTGAGGATCCAGAAAAGGGGGCAGGGTTTGAGATAGGTCAATTAGCTTCAAGGGAAAGGCGCCGCGTAAGAAAGCTTTAAGGGATAGTCAACTTTTTTTCTTTCAGGTCTGTGTTTTTTCTACTCTATAGCTTCCAGTGGCCAGTAGCCAATGTGACATCATCATTACAATGTTAATTGATCAAAATTCTAAACTCACGTGTGAGATTGTACACGTGTGGAAGTGTTAAGAAGCCATCCTAACCCTTTCACTACCACACTACAGAAGGTTAACCTTTCACCACCACACTACAAGTTAACCTTTCACTGCCACACTACAAAAGATTAACGTGTGGTAGTGAAAGGGTTAACCTTATGTAGTGTGATTGTGAAAGGGTTAACACTTTGTTGTGTGGCAGTGAAAGGGTTAACATTCTGTATTGTCGCAGTGAAAGGGTTAACCCTTTGGTAGAGTGATAGTGAAAGGGCTAAGAAAAACTTGCACCAGGGTTTTTGTATGGTGAGGAAGCAGAAAATGTCAGCATTGCTAGGTGAGGTCAATGGGGAGCATGACGTGAGGAATCTTTCAGTGAAATGCTTCCCAATGTCCCCATTGACTTCCACTAGCATTTTTAACAAATGGCAACATATTCTACTTCCAAAATCTCAAAAAGCAGAATACTAGTGAAAGTGCTTTTTAGACGGAGACTGTGACCAATCAGATAGGCTACATACAAAATGTAGACTATTCCTTTAAACCGTAATACGTTGACTCTCTCTCTCTCTCTCTCTCTCTATTTCTGCGTGTGTGTGTGCGTGTGCGTGTGTCTTATATTTCATGTTTTCACAGGTTTGCTCGTGTACGTGGCGATGATGGTCGGGGCCTTCGTGTGGGGCAGCCTGAGCGACAAGATGGGCCGCAGGAAGTGTCTGATCTACGTGCTGACCATCGACGTGGTCTTTTCCTTCCTGTCCTGCTTCGCCCAAGGATACGGCTTCTTCCTCTTCTTCAGGTTCTGCTCCGGCTTCGGGTGAGACACTCAGACACAACCTCCGCTTTGGGGGTTTTCTCTGCTTCTTCTCTCTCTCAGTTATATTATCGTACTTGGCCATCGCGTCCCGCTCTTAAGCCTATCGAGATATACCTCATCTCATGTACCTATTGTACTCCATCAACGAAAAAAACAAGTACACCCACACCTGCCGGGTCCCGCCCCTATGGAGGCGTAGCCTACAAGACAGTAGGCATGGTCACCAAACCATGAAGCGCGGGCGGCCCCACTTTTCGCTTCTCATGGGGACAGGGGCTGACACCCAGTTGATGGCTGAGCCTGGGTCTGTCCGTGAGAATGTTGTGCTGTCAAGCGGCTCCCACACCATAAGCTGTGTTGGTTGAGCCTGGTGTTACGTCTGTCAACTATAAGTGTTGTCAGCAGGGGGGCTCGAAACCTTTTGAGGCACACAGTGCGGGCTTCCCCGGCCTCGCCTTCGCCAGGCCAGGTATCATGTTGGTACCTCCCACTCCCGCGAGATCGGCAGTGGTCTGAAATGAAGAGGTGCGCGTGATTTAGGTGGTAGTAATATCACTGCAGGGCTACGGTGTGTAGGAACCCATGGGGTCCTCACGCCTTGCATGTCCGGCTGCAGAACAACTCCTCAGCATGTTCTGGAGGGGTGTTCAGTGGGGGGGCTTTTGTCACCTAGATTGATGTCAGCTTCCCCCGTATCAAACCGGCCCTTTCTGTCGGGGTCCCCCCTTGGGTGCGATTGCCTCATGGGTAGTGTCAGGTTCCGACCCGACTCCACGGAACGCTCTGCTCGCAAGGGTCCAGGGTTGGCTACGCACAGCGGGTGGGACCGGGCCAACTATCTACAGTTCCTGGCGGACCTGCGCCACATGGCGGCGGGTGCGTTGGGAGTGTCATCACATATGACTACGGCAGTACCATATGTCGAGTTGGATGGAGAGAATGCTGAGGCGGGGACTTGTGTTTACACAACCCCACCCGTTTTCGGGTTTGGTACAGACCCTATTGTCAGGGTCACCAGCAGTGACAGCTCTGGTCAACGAGATCCAAAGTTGTGGCGTTCTCCTCCCGGTGTTCTCTGGTGAGAAATCGGGAGGGGGGGGGTGTCAGACCCATGCTGGACCTGTCCCATGGGAAGGTTCAGCATTTTTTGGATCGTCTCCTACCTGTTGAACACTGTCAGGTGGGGGTCTGGTTCTCCTCCATAGACCTGTAGGATGCGTTTTCGCATCTCCGATCTTCCATCCTAGGGCTTACCTACGCTTCCTTTGCAGGGTTAGCGTATGAGTACCAGAGGCTGCCATTCGGTTTTCTCTGGCTCCCCGCATCTTCACCAAGTGCATGGAGGCCGCACTGGGGCCTCTGCGTCGTCAGGGGTTACGAAGTGTATTCTGCCCTGACGACGTTCTGGTCCTTCACGGTCAAGGTGGATCGTCGGGTCTCGTACCAGGCAGGTCCCTACCAGCCTGGGGTTTGCTGTAGACTGGAAGTAGAGTACTCCTCTTCCCAGTCAACGGTTGGAGTGCTATGGGCATCCCTCTCAGAGCATGTTGTCGACACGCTCGGGAGGTTCCATCCTAGGACGGTTACGGCGCTGTCTCACGTCACGTTTTTCACCGACGCCTCCCTCGCTGGTGACGCGTCGGGCCAACGCAGTAGGGGGCAGCTGGCAAACAATGCTGCCCGGTCTGCGCTACGTTCAATGTGTTGGTATTGAAAGCGGTCCTTCTGGTCCTCAAACGGTGTTGATAAGGACGGACAATACGACGTCAGTGTCGTATATCGACAGACAGACAGGAGTACACTCCCCCCGTCTGCACCAGGCGGCGGGCGGCTGGCTATGGGCGTCCTCCATCTGCGCGGCCTGAGGGCTCCCCACATCCCCGGCAGGGTGAATGTGGGTACAGGTGTACTGTCGCGGGGCGGTCCTCATCCTGACGGGTGGGGATTACGTCCGGACATAGCCAGGCAGGTCTGGGACCGATGCCGTGCCGCATGGGATTCTTCCCCATACATCTGTTAGGTCAGTTGTTGGGACGGGTACGTTGAGGGGCGCAGGTTCTTGATCTTGATGGTGATACCATCCGGAATGCGCATGCTCCCTCCACTGTCGCGCTTTACGCGAGCAGATGGCGTATGTTCCAAGTGTGATGTAAGGCGGGGGGCCGGGACCCAGTCTCCTGCCCCCTGGATGCTGTCCTTAGTTACCTCCAGTCTCTCCTTGATAGACTGTCGGCTTCGACGGTGAGGGTATATGCAGCAGCTATATCCTCCTATCATGAGGGATTTGAGGGGGATGTCTTGTTCAGCCACCCTCTTGTGAAGCGTTTCCTGCTTGGCGCTCGACGCGTTAAGCCGGTGCTACGCTCTTTGGCTCCGAGTTGGGATCTTCAATTGGTCCTCGGTCGGTTGTCCTTGGCCCCGTTTGAGCCTCTTGAGCAAGCGCCGTCGTTCAAGACCGCTTTCTTGCTGGCCGTCACCTCCGCTGAACGCGTGGGTGTGCTTTGTGCTCTCTCGGTACGACCAGAGTGCCTGTCTTTCGTTCCGATTGCGGTGTCACTCTGCGGCCTGGTCCTGCCTTCGTGCCTAAAAATATCCGGAGTTCTTCCGCTCCAGGGATATTGTGGTTCAGGCGTTTTCATCCGCCTCCTCACGCTAGTGAGTTAGATGCGGGCCTTCACCTGTCATGTCCGGTCCGTGCTTTGGGAATTTACCTCAGCCGTACTCAGGATCTAAGGGTCACCGATAAGCTTTTTGTCTGTCACGGTGGTTCTCGTGCCGGTAAGGCACTATCGAAACAGCGCCTGTCCCATTGGTTGTGCGAGGGCATTTCCCTCTGCTACACGTTGGCCGGGCTGGATCCCCCTGGGGGCATCAGGGCGCACTCCACTCGTGGGGTGGCTGCCTCTACTGCTCTCCTGGGTGGGGCCTCGGTGGAGGACATCTGTGCTGCAGCTTCATGGTCCTCCCCGGGCCCCTTTGTAAGGTTTTACCTCATGGACATGACCGGGGGTTCTGTCTCCCAGGTGGTTCTGGGGTCTGTGGCCTTTCCTGCTTCCCGTCCTTTGGTAGGGTAGCAGGAGTGTGTGGGTATGGGCCACAGTGTGTTAGGTCACACGTGGTTCTGCCTGTGCTATGTGTTCAAGGGGTTCTAGTTCCCTCTTGCTCGCACTCAGGTGGAGTTGACTGCGCCCCCCCTTCATTAGGAAGGATGGGGTGACGGGGCTCCCCAACCCCTTGATGTGGGCTTACGGGTCCTGAGGGGGTTCATTTGTCGGGCCTCGCGTCCGCTTTACCCCATATCTCGATAGGCTTAAGAGCGGGATGCGATGGCCAAGTACGATAATATAACGTAAGGTTATGTATATAACCTAGTTATATGAGTACTGGCTAAGCGTCCCGCTCTTAAGCCTATCGAGATATGGGGTAGAGCGGACGCGAGGCCCGACAAATGTACCCCCTGAGTTCCCTTTTGAGGGATCTTTTACTGGAAACGGGATTTTTGGCGAGGAAGAGTGTTTGGTGACCATGCCTACTGTCTTATAGGGTACGCCTCCATAGGGGCGGGACCCGGCAGGTGTGGGTGTACTTGTTTTTTTCGTTGATGGAGTACAATAGGTACATGAGATGGGGTATATCTCGATAGGCTTAAGAGCGGGACGCTTAGCCAGTACTCATATAACTAGGTTATATACATAACCTTACGATTTTCTTCAATTCACTTGACGTTCCCTTAACCCTTTCACTACCACACTACAGAAGGTTAACTCTCTCACTACCACACTACAGACGTCTCTCACTACCGCACTACAGAAGGTTAACCGTCTGTAGTGTGGTAGTGAGAGTTAACAATAGGTTATGACTATAACCATGTTCTGTTAATAGTGGTGACGCTCGGCGTCACTCATGCACTATCCTCGCATATGTGCACGCGCACTGAATAAAATGCCACAATGTACCTTTATCCCAGTATTCGTCTGACCACACCCCTCGTTAGCTTACCTTCATAAGCAGGTGTGTGGTCACCTGCTCTCCTCCTTCCCAAGCTTTCACCACAAGGTGAGATCAAGGGCTGCAGCGGCGTCGGACGCCGAGCGTCACCACTATTACAGAACATGGTTATAGTCATAACCTATTGTTCTGTATACATAGTGGCTCCGCTCGGCGTCACTCATGCACAAGGGAGGCCGAGCGGGAGCCACCGGCCGACAAATACACCCCGCTGAAGGCCCCCCACAACCATCAGAACAGGGAGGGCCGAGCCCCCCCGACCCCCCCTAATGGAGGGCACCCCCCCTATTGGAGGTATCCCGGGAGGGCGACGGACCCGACCGTGCGAAGAGGCACTCAAGCAACTCAACGCACACGGTGAGCAGACCGTGGCCTGACCCCACGACTACACACACTCACAACCCGCATGCCACCCGGGAACGAACGGAGGGAACAACCTCGTTACTGCCCCCAGAATCACGGGGTCAAGGGCAAACCCAACCCCGTGGCAAGGCCGTAGCAGCGGAGCACGAAGGAAGGCCCAGACCCACCAAAGGGACTGGACCCCCTGGAACGGGGGCCCGGAGAGGTCCATGATGCCAGCATCAAGACCCCACCAGGTGGGCACTTAGTGCCGCCCCCCACATCGCCAGCGTATTCGGACAAAGGCCCCTCAGCCGAGCGGGCCCTGTCCCCCCAATAGTACACCGCCTGGCACACTGACCCTGCACGGCCGCAATAACAAGACTTACCACGGAAGCAGGCAGCGCACCGGGGAAAAAACCAGGCAACAGGCTGTTAACCCGAGCCTGGAGACTGCGGACGAGACAGGCGCCAGAGGGGACAGCTGAACACAGCCGCACCGGCGGAAGGGGCGTATGCTGGCGTTGTTGTATGACCAAGCCTCCATTTAAAAAAAAAAAACCCACCCAGAGGGGTTGAGGCAGAGAAGGCTGACACGATTGGCAGACGTCATGAACGTGCAGGGGCACCCTCAACTGGGTAACCCGGGAGTTGACACTGCTCCAACACACCAGGGAATCAACCACCTTGGTGTTACCCAATGCGGTGATTGTTCCTATAACCCTTCAAGAAAAAAACTCCAAAACACACCTGCGGGTATACACCGGCTATACCGCAGTACAAGTGTTTCAGTTTTCAAAAAAGGGTTAACCCAGGCCTACGGGTCGACGAAACATTACTTCGGACCGGGCCCGGCGATACGGGAAGCACAGGATCACCAGAGGAGGTCAAAGACCACCCCAACAGGCCCCTCTTCGCCATGCGTGAGAGAGGAGCGAAAAGAATGGAGAACCAGCCCCAAGCACACCGTACTTGGTATTCCCAGGCGGTCTCCCAACCAAGTACTAACCAGGACCAACCTGCGTAGCGGCCGAGATCTGACGAGATCGAGCGTGTACAGGTTGGCATGGCCGTAAGCCATTACGACAGTGCAGAGTACAAAATGTACCCAACCAGGGTCTCCATAGCGCTTAACCCTGTGACACCCGGACCGACCTGGCATTTTCCCCCTGAAAAAGCCCAAGTCCCTCAGGGTACCAGAACAGCAGATCTGCATCCCCGGCGGACAACGGGTTTAACTGATCCGGACCAGCGTGACCAGAACCAGTCCCGTGCCCTAACCACGCCGACATGCCTACTCCAGGAGAAGGGGCAGATATGCGTGTTGATCTTAAACATGAAAAGAAGGCGCCACCCAGACGTTCGGTGCGAACCGCGCCCGGTGGCCCACCCCCAGGGCGTGAGACCCCTCTACATATGTTCAGATCCATTACGTCATCATCCCCCTGATATGAACGAGAATCCGTCGACAACCAAAACAGGTAGTCGGAAGAGGAAAAACCT
Source organism: Notolepis coatsorum (assembly GCF_963971535.1). Classification (NCBI taxonomy): domain Eukaryota; kingdom Metazoa; phylum Chordata; class Actinopteri; order Aulopiformes; family Paralepididae; genus Notolepis; species Notolepis coatsorum. Next base: position 18,825,492 of record NC_140184.1, read on the forward strand.
CCATCCCAGTTGCTTTATAAAAACGCCGTTTTAACCTCAAGCAACCAAGGCGTGCCAGTCAGTCGCCTGATTACAGAACACCCCGAGCTAGCACTATACGTGCGTCGGGACACAACCACATCAATGAACAGGCTATTTAGACCTGTCATTGAATCCCCAAGGCGCCCAGGGGAACGACAAGAGGGGTGTGATGCTTCCTAACTCCAACTCTTTTTAATAGAAAAGAAGGAAGCACCAACAGTATGTATCCCAGTCTACACAGCCGGGGGTAAAAAAAATTCACATTTTTACATCCCACCACCCTCCCATAGGGAGGAGACGGAAATCCCCAGAGAGACTTCCCACGCGAGCTGTACAGATTGAAAAGAATATATTGCATCTTGAGCCATGTAAAAGTTTGGTTTTAGGGCTCTCCGGGGAGGAGGCACTGAACCCATACACACTCAATAATCGAATTGAATCGAATACACACACAATAGAGTAGGACTCCTTCTTGAGGTTCCACTCACCTTGACAATCTGAGGAGGAGGCTCTGTACTCTGAGGAGGCTCCCTTACATGGAAGGAGAGTCCCAACTCACAGAAGGCCCGAATAGGAGCTTCGTGAGGAGGAGCCCTGACCACCCCCCGAAACAGATCCATGATATGGACCTGAACAGCACACGGAAGTCCTACCAACAGACGCGCACAGTGACGTACTCTATGGCGGGGGGATTTCTGCGGTGCACACGCCCAATATTGGGCGTGGGACCAGGAAACTCCCTCCCCCCCCCCCCCCCCCCCCCCCTCACCCTGTAACGTGCCGAACCGCAACGTGACAGGAACCTTGAAGGACAGGTGGGTTTACCCCTGACCAACAGAAAAAAGGGGGAGAAAAGGTTACTTACCAGTTCACCCCTTTATGACCCCACACCCATGATACGATGTAATGACAAAAAAGAGTATGACGCAGTCATAGTCAGCCCCATGAAGCGTCTAACAGCTTCACACAGCGCATGTGCCAACCTGCTATCTGATTTTTACTAAGGAAAAAACACAGAACAGAGAGGGCCCTCGCAAGAGCCCCGGTACCAGACTTACACATGTGCTTCTGTGGCCAGCCCAACCCAGTTGTAGGTCACACGACACACACAACCCATTATCACCTACAAAAAATGGCAAAAACACTCTACAGAGGAACGCCGTTTTTCATAATGAGAGAATACACAATTCTCGATTAGTATCGGCCACAGGCCTTGCTAAGCACACACGAAAAAGTGACCAAACAATCTTTTCTTTAGGAAAATAAAGTTTCTCAAGCGGTTAGCACAACCCCAACAACTAAGCCAAGGGTTACATCGTATCCCTACCACACAGTGACACAATATAGTGTAACAACATGTCTGAGAGGAGGATGAAGAAGTCCCCAGGGAACCGGGGGGAAACACAACCCTCCTACTTTACCCTTAATACGGCCAGTTAAACAGGTAAACCTGTTAATATGTGAACACACTGTTCATTGTCATTACAGGCTGAGAAAAGAATCATTCTTTACTCATATGTCACTAAGCATAGCTTTATAGGTCAGTTTAACCCCCTTAGTTGTGAGTACACGATACATGAACACACAATGTGTCTCAACACAACAAACCAGATCATTTCACATCTGTAACAATAACCCGATTTGCATGGAGACCAGTGACAAGACAATTCACACATAACTCACGTCGTATCCTAAATGTAGTGCAGCAACACTCGTTTTGGAAAACATCGTTATTTACAAAACATTTAGAAAGGAAAAGCAAGAAGAAGTGTTCAAGGTCTGGTCAGGACCTTGCCTACCGGGAGCGCAGATCAAGCGAATTGCAGTCTCTAACATGGCACAGAAGTAAACACAGCCTCCTGTGTTTGACGACACGGGCAGCTCGCTGCTCCAACCCGCCGCTACGGTGCTCCTTGTTGACGCAGTCCTCGCCGGCTGGCCCCAGGGTAGGTTCGACGAACATCCTCTGTCAAAGATGACGTCGTAGTCAAGAGTGTTAAAAACATGTTATAGTCACAGCACGTTCAACAGTGTAGCAGCAAGCTAACGTTTACCTAGCCTAGTGACACAACAGGCTCCTGGTAAACACAGCGAGCTAGTGCCGCAGCTAACAGCTGACTGGCTAACACAGTAGGCCACAACTAGCACGCAAGCTAAGCAGCTACCACCTGAACTCGTACACAACGATACAACAAGCCACACTCAGACAGGCCGCCGTTCTGAAACCCTCCTCACCTTTTAAGAGAAAAGAGAAACGAGATGTTAACACAGTTTTACAACGGTGATTTTACCAACATCCGGCGGAGCCAGCACAATTCCCATCTGGGCTGTAGCTGACTTGAACATGGATTTTCCGATAACGAACATCTATGCTCACATTTCCTCATTTAGGGTAAACTCTCATTTGCATATGAGAGACGGGGCCTATACGGTGACAGAGAAGTACCCACGTGTCCAGAGATCCTGGGATCACCAGTTCTACTGGCCGTGGCCCACTAGTTTCTATAATGGGCTTCAAACCAAGGTCCTCCGTCGTCGCCTAAAGGCTGAACAAAGGACCCTAATCTGGGGCCGGTTTCCGCAAACTTTGTCAACTAGCCCCCATAGCACTAACAGACAAGTGGAGCTCGCAAGCAAAACATTACTCACCAACCTGGAACCCACCGCTTCTCACAACAGCGGCGCGTCCTACAGTCCAGCTGTGTCGCTGAAAGGTTTTACCGCAACCAGCCACAGCAAGGAAGACTGCAGTTGGGAGGTATGTAGCGGTGTGCTCCCAATACGAAAACCGGTGGAGGTTTTTAGAATGATCACCATCTTCCAGACACTCCAGTGACGAAGACACTATCGCCGTATTTTCTCGAAAATAGTGAGAGAGAAAATAAAGATATGATGTCAACGTATCTCTTGTTTTCCAACTCTTCTCCTACCATCACATCACGTCAAGTGGGGATCTACCGAGGCACTTCCTTGTGGTGAAAGCGAGAAAGGAGGAGAGCAGGTGACCACACACCTGCTTATGAAGGTAAGCTAACGAGGGGTGTGGTCAGACGAATACTGGGATAAAGGTACATTGTGGAATTGTATTCAGTGCGCGTGCACATATGCGAGGATAGTGCATGAGTGACGCCGAGCGGAGCCACTATGTATACAGAACCTTCTGTAGTGTGGTAGTGAAAGGGTTAACCATTTGTAGTGTGGTAGTGAAAGGTTAACCTTCTGTAGTGTGGTAGTGAGAGAGTTAACCTTCTGTAGTGTGGTAGTGAGAGAGTTAACCTTCTGTAGTATGGTAGTGAAACGGTTAACCATTTGTAGTGTGGTAGTGAAAGGTTAACCATTTGTAGTGTGGTATTGAAAGGTTAACCGTCTGTAGTGTGGTAGTGAGAGAGTTAACCTTCTGTATGTGGTAGTGAAAGGTTAACCATTTGTAGTGTGGCATTGAAAGGTTAACCTTCTGTAGTGTGGTAGTGAGAGAGTTAACCTTCTGTAGTGTGGTAGTGAGAGAGTTAACCTTCTGTAGTGTGGTAGTGAAAGGTTAAACGTCTGTAGTGTGGTAGTGAAAGGTTACCTTCTGTAGTGTGGTAGTGAAAGGTTAACCTTCTGTAGTGTGGTAGTGAAAGGTTACCTTCTGTAGCGTGGTAGTGAAATGGTAAATTCAGTTCGCATTCAGTTCACATTGGGTCTATGATTCCGTTCACATTGACTTATTTATTTTCACTTGAAATCGTTTCTGTTCTTCCTAATTCAGTCTAATTTAGTTTTCAAAACCAAACCGAGAGGGTTACTCAAAGTCACCTCCGACTGACCTCGGCGTGACCTCAGGAGGAGAGAGAGGGACAAGCCGTGGAGAGCTAATGACAAACATGCACACTTTACACGCTGTCGCTGCCCGGTGAACTCTCCTAGAGCCGGCGGAGAGGAAGTCACACTTGTTCTCACGTACAGTCGGTCAGCACGCACCGCGTTCACACCTTGTTAAAACCGAAACTCATACGAAGACACAACTTACTCCGCGCGGTGATTATTGCACGCTAGCACTCCCTCCCTCACACACACCCGGGCCCGAGGCGCTGGGGCTGTAGCGGCGGCCCAGCAGAGCAGAGCAGGCGCGGTCCCAGGTCTCCCAAATAGAACACTTAGCTTTTGTGTGTTCGTAATGGTGATGAGTCCCAGGTTAGCCGTAAAAGACCACATCTGTAGGAGAGCTGTTCTCATTTGGTTGGTTACACAAAACCCAAAAGGACAGGCAGACTTTGATGATGATCACACCCCCCCCCCGCTTATTGTTTGAGCATGTCTGGCCATAGTTAGGTCGTTCATAGCAGAGTGTGTCTTGATGTTGTTGAGCTGAAGAAGACTGTCATGGTCAAAACATAGTCTTCGTCAATAAATCATTTGTGTTGCGGCTACGCGTGTCTGACTGCCTTCCTTGACACTCATCTACTGCATCCGACACTGTGCATTTTCCCACTCTTTTTCTCCACTCGTCTTGATGTTTGACATATTTATTTCCGGTACTGTACTTGTGCTGTATAATGACAATACATTTGAATCGAATCGAATCTATCTAATCTAATTTTGTTTGGAAATGTAGTTCCACCCTTCGTGTTAATATGCACTCTCAGTCTCATCCATTCCGCTCTATCGTGTGCATGGTGTTGGTGGCCTGTGCGGCTCGGAGGCATACTCTCAATGTTGTGGGTTTGAGTCCAGCTCAGGACCTTTAGACTTTGAGCACCCCAATAAATTATTTATTTTCTCCACCAGAATTGGAGGCTCCATCCCTATAGTGTACACCTACTTCACGGAGTTCCTGCAGATGGATAAGCGCGGGGAGCATCTGAGCTGGCTGTGTATGTTCTGGATGCTGGGCGGCCTGTACGCCTCCTTCACTGCCTGGGGAATCATCCCACACTATGGTAGGGTACAGGGGCACCTGCACACACACATTACTCATGCATGAACATGCGCACACACTCATGCGCATGCATATGGTAACTGGTGGGAAAGGTTAGCGAAGCTTAATGAAGTTATTTGAAGCTCGATAGCATTCTCCAGTGTGTACCCTCGGGGTGCTCTGAGATACACAGACTCAAGGCTAGTTTAACATGTCTCAACAAATGCGCATGTTTGTATTCATTAATGATTGTGCCATTATTGCTATCAAATGTAATGATTGTGAAATAACTCTGTAATGAGTTGTATCATGTGTATATCATGTATCAAGCATCCTTGACTTCCAGGGACAACGATGTAAATAAGTCATTGGCTTTTCTACCTACCTACTGTATAGGTGTTTATTTTCGCATTAAGCGCTCATTTCTACTCACTTTGCATGGCAAATGGGATTAGTGTCTTGAACCATGCACATTAAAAAGACCACCTACCGTGTCAGGTATCCCCTCTATCGCTCCAGTCCACAAACAGCGCGTGGTCGCAGAGCGGCTAACGACGTTGCGTTGTGCTCTGCGTGTTGCTGCGCTGCTGCAGGTTGGGGCTTCGCCATTGGGACAGAGATCCAGATCCACAGCTGGAGAGTGTTTGTGCTGGTGTGTATATTCCCCGCCCTGGCTGCTCTGGTCGGAGTCGTGTTCATGCCAGAGAGCCCACGCTTCCTCCTGGAGGTAAGAGAATACAGCATCTCCATGAACAGCCCTGCTATTGTGCCTTCGGGATAACAAGAGGCGGATTCATGATGAATAGTGTGTTCCCTTTCTCCAACTTGTTTCTGGTTGTGTGCGGGGTTGGGAGGGTTACTTTATAAATGTATTCTGTTACCTGTTATTACAAGTTACCCGTTGGAAAAATGCATTCGGTAATTTACCTTTTAACTGTATCGCGATATAAAAGCAATAATAATCTGGTTACTTTTGGATTACCTCGATGCCAAATATGAAAAAACGAAACGAACATAGACATGCTCCCGGAAGGACTAGGCAGGGCCACCACAACCAGCCTGCATATATTCCTCCACCCCCACCCCGTCGAAGCACATCCACAGAACACAACAGCCCTTAAATTGGCTTAATACCACCACTTATAGGCTAAATATAATGGGTGGATATCATATAGGGCAGTGGTACTCAGACATGGCCAACTCAGGAGCCACACTGACAAAAAAAAATCTGAAAGAGCCACATTACAAAAACACCCCGTTCCTCAACCAAACCAACACCAGGCTACTACTAACAGGCTATTTACAAGCTATGAAAAAGCATGATCACGTAGGCCTACTGTGTGCTGTTGTACCAGTAGGTTAGTGACATGTATTACCAACATCACCATGGCAACCATAACTAAATGGTAAATGGACTGCATTTATATTGCGCTCTTATCCAAATCGCTTTACAACTTGTGCCTCACATTCCCCCATTCACACTCCGCTGGTGGAGGCAACCATGCATGTTGCATGGTTAGGGATAGTTAGGGCTTAGGTGTTTTGCTCAAGGACACTTCGACATGCTGCCGGGAGGAGCTGGAATCTAACCAGGAATCTTCCGATCACCAGACGACCGCTCTATCTCCTGAGCCACTGTTGCCCCACTATGTATTAACATAACATACTATTATTGTCATTCATGTTCTCTGGCAATAAAAGTTCCTCAAGTGCCCCTGTAGTAGCATAGACAACCCAACAGCACAACGTCCATTTATATACTGAAGTCCAAAACAATAAATAGTAAATGGAATAATGTAGTAGAAGAGGCTACAGAGCCTGATCACCACAAAGTCTATAACTGCAGCATTAGATCCTCTCTCCCCGAGGTACGAGAACAGGAGGCAGATAGTGATATGTTCATTACTGTTTCTATTGCTATTATTATCTCTTCTGTCGGTACATCCCCTCCCCCACACTGCTATGATACCTGCATTTCCCCAAGGGGATTAATAAAGGAACACTTGACTTGAGACAGAGAAAGGGGAGGCAGTGGGCACACACACACACGCACACACACACACACATACACACACACACACACACACACACACACACACACACACACACACACACACACAGAAAGAGCGGACTTCAGGTTTACTCTACAAATGTATCCTACCCTGTATATTAGTCAGACAATGGATAGCAGGAGATAAACATTGGACATACCCCATTCAGTGGGATTTGTTACACAATGCTTTTGTAATCCGGTTTTGTGTTGCCTGGAAACGATGATCCGAAGGGGCAGTTCGGTTCTGTTTAACTTTTTAGTTTTCAGTTACTCCTTCAGGATGGTCGTTAGGCCACATCACTGTTTTCACAAAGTAGACAGATGCAACTCATCGTTGAATGTCCTGTGGTCTCCTCTAGTTCCCTGCTTATTCATACTTACATTTTTATAAATCTTTTAGCTGCCATTTCAGCTGCACAGTAACTTAGCTTTCCACTGACACAGGTGCAGAGCGCCACAGAGCCCAGACACACAGGTGCAGAGCCCAGACACACAGGTGCAGAGCCCAGACACACAGGTGCAGAGCCCAGACACACAGGTGCAGAGCCCAGGCACACAGGTGCAGAGCCCAGACACACAGGTGCAGAGCCCAGACACACAGGTACAGAGCCCAGACACACAGACCTGCAGAGCCCAGACACAGGTACAGAGCCCAGATACACAGGTACAGAGCCCAGATACACAGGTGCAGAGCCCAGACACACAGGTGCAGAGCCCAGATACACAGGTGCAGAGCCCAGACACACAGGTGCAGAGCCCAGATACACAGGTGCAGAGCCCAGACACACAGGTGCAGAGCCCAGATACACAGGTGCAGAGCCCAGACACACAGGTACAGAGCCCAGATACACAGGTGCAGAGCCCAGACACACAGGTGCAGAGCCCAGATACACAGACCTGCAGAGCCCAGACACAGGTACAGAGCCCAGACACACAGGTGCAGAGCCCAGACACACAGGTGCAGAGCCCAGACACACAGGTGCAGAGCCCAGATACGCAGGTGCAGAGCCCAGACACACAGGTACAGAGCCCAGATACACAGGTACAGAGCCCAGATACACAGGTGCAGAGCCCAGACACACAGGTACAGAGCCCAGACAC